>NW_028294584.1:0-74000 GCF_964341445.2 Mesoplodon mirus
TTGTGAGTATCACAATGTGCACTGTCACCATGGGCACTATCACAATGAGAACTGTCAGCATGGGCACTCTCACTCTTGGCAATGTCACCATGGGCACTATCACTTGGAGCTCTGTCAACATGAGCACGTCACCATGGGCACTGTCAACATGGGTACTATCTCGAAGGTCAATGTCACCATGGGCATTGTCAGGATGGGCAACTTCACCGTGAGCACTGTCACCAATGGCACTATCACCATGAGCAATGTCACTGTGGGCCGTGTCACCAGGGGCACTATCACCATGGTTAATGTTATCATTGGCAATTTCCCCGTGAGCACTGTCACCCTGGGCACTGTCATCATGGGCACGGTCACCGTGAGCACTATCTCCATGAGCACAGCCACTGTGAACACCATCACCATAATCACTGGCCTCATCGGTACTGTCACCATGAACACTGCCACAATGAGCACTGTCAGCATGGGCACATCTCCCATGAGCACTTTCACTATGAGAACTGCTACCATGGGTATTTTCACCATGTGTACTGTCACCCTGTGTATTGTCACCATTTGCACTGTCACCATGAGGACTATTACCGTGAGCGCTATCACCATGAGATCTCTCACCATGGTCACTGTCACCATGGCACCTTGCACAATGCGTGCTGTCAACATGAGTGCTGGCACCATTGGCACTATCACTGTGAGCATTCTCACTGTGGTCAGTGTCACCATGGGCACTGTCACCATGAGCACTGTCACCATAGGCAATGTCACCATGGTCAGTGTCACCATGAGCACTGTCAACATGGGCACTCATACAGTGGGCACTGTCACTGTGAGCACTGTCACCTTGGGTACTGCCACCATGAGCGCTGTCACCATGAGCACTGTCACCATTGTGAGTATCACAATGTGCACTGTCACCATGGGCACTGGCACAATGTCGTGTGTCACCTTGAGCAATGTCACCATGGGAAATGTCACCGTGAGATGTGTCACCATAGGCAATGTCACCATTGGCAATGTCACCATGGGAAATGCCATTTTGCACACTGTCACCATGGGTACTGCAACCATGAGTACTGTCACCATTGGCAGTATGACCATGTGCACTGTCACCATGGGCACTATCACCATGACAACTCTCAGCGTGAGCACTGTCACTGTGGGAACTGGCATTGTGTGCAATTCCACCATGGGCAATGTCACCATGGGCACTATCACTGTGAGCACTGTCAATATAAGCACGTCAACATGAGCCCTGTCACCATGGGCAATGTCACCGTGAGAAGTGTCACTATAGGCGATGTCACCGTGGGCACTGTCACCATGGTCACTGCCACCACTGTCACTGTCATTTTGAGCACTGTCACCATGGGTATTGCAACCATGAGCACTTTCACCATGAGCACTGTCACCATTGCGATTATCACCATGTGTACTGTCACCATGGGCACTATCACAATGAGAACTGTCAGCGTGGGCACTGTCACTGTTGGCAAGGGCACCGTGGGCACTTCCACCATGGGCAATGTCACCATGGGCACTATCACTTTGAGCACTGTCAACATGAGCACGTCACCATGGGCACTGTCAACATGGGTACTATCTCGAAGGTCAATGTCACCATGAGCATTGTCAGGATGGGCAACTTCACCATGAGCACTGTCACCAATGGCACTATCACCATGAGTAATGTCACTGTGGGCCGTGTCACCAGGGGCACTATCACCATGGTTAATGTTATCATTGGCACTTTCCCCGTGAGCACTGTCACCCTGGGCACTGTCATCATGGGCACGGTCACCGTGAGCATTATCTCCATGAGCACAGCCACTGTGAACACCATCACCATAATCACTGGCCTCATCGGTACTGTCACTATGAGCACTGCCACAATGAGCACTGTCAGCATGGGCACTTCCCCAATGAGCACTGTCACTATGAGAACTGCTAGCATGGGTATTTTCACCATGAGTACTGTCACCCTCTGTATTGTCACCATTTGCACTGTCACCATCAGGACTATTACCGTGAGTGCTATCACCGTGAGATCTCTCACCATGGTCACTGTCACCATGGCACCTTGCACAATGCGTGCTGTCAACATGAGTGCTGTCACCATTGGCACTATCACCGTGAGCATTCTCACTGTGGTCAGAGTCAACATGGGCTCTGTCACCATGAGCACTGTCACCATAGGCAATGTCACCGTGGTCAGTGTCACCATGAGCAATGTCTCCATGGGCACTCCTACAGTGGGCACTGTCACTGTGCGAACTGTCACCATGGTTACTGCCACTATGAGCAGTGTCTCTGTGAGTACTGTCAGCATGGGTTTTTACCGTGAGCACTGTCACCATGAGCCCTGTCACCATTTTTCAGTGCCACCATGTGCACTACCACCATGTGCACTCTCACCATGGGCACTATCACCGATAACACTGTCACCATAAGTACTGTCTGCATGGGCACTGTCACCAAGGGCACGGCCAACATGTGACCTGTAACCATTGTCAGTGTCACTGTGAGAAGTGTCACCATGGGAATTAACAACATAGGCACTCTCATCATGAGCACTGTCACCATGAGCACTGACACCACGAGCACTGTCACCCAGGGCAGTGCCACCATGAGCACTGTCACCATAACTCTTGCTATGAGAATTGTAACCATGGGCAATTTCTCAATGAGTAATGTCACCATGTGTATTTTCACCTTGGGCACTCTCAAAGTAAACAGTATTACCATGAGCACTTTCACTGTGAACACTGTCACCATGGGCACTGGCACAATGTGGTGTGTCACCATGAGCCATGTCACCATGGGAAATGTCACCGTGAGAAGTGTCACCATAGGCAATGTCACCATGGGCAATGTCACCATGGGAACTGCCATTTTGAGCACTGTCACCATGGGTACTGCAACCATGAGTACTGTCAGCATGAGTAATTTAACCATTGGCAGTATGACCATGTGCACTGTCACCATGGGCACTATCACCATGACAACTCTCAGCGTGAGCACTGTCACTGTTGGAAATGGCATTGTGTGCAATTCCACCATGGGCAATGTCACCATGGACATTATCGCTGTGAGCACTGTCAATATGAGCACGTCAACATGAGCCCTGTCACCATGGGCAATGTCACTGTGAGAAGTGTCACTATAGGCAATGTCACCGTGGGCACTGTCACCATGGTCACTGCCACCACTGTCACTGTCATTTTGAGCACTGTCACCATGGGTACTGCAACCATGAGTGCTGTCACCATGAGCACTGTCACCATGGGCACTATCACAATGAGAACTGTCAGCATGGGCACTGTCACTCTTGGCAATGTCACCATGGGCACTATCACTTTGAGCACTGTCAACATGAGCACGTCACCATGGGCACTGTCAACATGGGTACTATCTCGAAGGTCAATGTCACCATGAGCATTGTCAGGATGGGCAACTTCACCGTGAGCACTGTCACCAATGGCACTATCACCATGAGCAATGTCACTGTGGGCCGTGTCACCAGGGGCACTATCACCATGGTTAATGTTATCATTGGCACTTTCCCCGTGAGCACTGTCACCCTGGGCACTGTCATCATGGGCACGGTCACCGTGAGCACTATCTCCATGAGCACAGCCACTGTGAACACCATCACCATAATCACTGGCCTCATCGGTACTGTCACCATGAGCACTGCCACAATGAGCACTGTCAGCATGGGTACTTCCCCCATGAGCACTGTCACTATGAGAACTGCTACCATGGGTATTTTCACCATGTGTACTGTCACCCTGTGTATTGTCACCATTTGCACTGTCACCATGAGGACTATTACCATGAGCGCTATCACCGTGAGATCTCTCACCATGGTCACTGTCACCATGGCACCTTGCACAATGCGTGCTGTCAACATGAGTGCTGGCACCATTGGCACTATCACCGTGAGCATTCTCACTGTGGTCAGTGTCACCATGGGCACTGTCACCATGAGCACTGTCACCATAGGCAATGTCACCATGGTCAGTGTCACCATGATCACTGTCAACATGGGCACTCATACAGTGGGCACTGTCACTGTGAGCACTGTCACCTTGGGTACTGCCACCATGAGCGCTGTCACGATGAGCACTGTCACCATTGCGAGAATCACAATGTGCACTGTTACCATGGGCACTGGCACAATGTCGTGTGTCACCTTGAGCAATGTCACCATGGGAAATGTCACCGTGAGATGTGTCACCATAGGCAATGTCACCATGGGAAATGCCATTTTGCACACTGTCACCATGGGTACTGCAACCATGAGTACTGTCACCATTGGCAGTATGACCATGTGCACTGTCACCATGGGCACTATCACCATGACAACTCTCAGCGTGAGCACTGTCACTGTGGGAACTGGCATTGTGTGCAATTCCACCATGGGCAATGTCACCATGGGCACTATCACTGTGAGCACTGTCAATATAAGCACGTCAACATGAGCCCTGTCACCATTGGCAATGTCACCGTGAGAAGTGTCACTATAGGCGATGTCACCGTGGGCACTGTCACCATGGTCACTGCCACCACTGTCACTGTCATTTTGAGCACTGTCACCATGGGTATTGCAACCATGAGCACTGTCACCATGAGCACTGTCACCATTGCGATTATCACCATGTGTACTGTCACCATGGGCACTATCACAATGAGAACTGTCAGCGTGGGCACTGTCACTGTTGGCAAGGGCACCGTGGGCACTTCCACCATGGGCAATGTCACCATGGGCACTATCACTGTGAGCACTGTCAACATGAGCACGTCATCATGAGCACTGTCAACATGGGTACTATCTCGAAGGGCAATGTCACCATGAGCATTGTCAGGAAGGGCAATTTCACCATGAGCACTGTCACCAAAGGCACTATCACCATGAGCAATGTCACTGTGGGCCGTGTCACCAGGGGCACTATCACCATGGTTAATGTTATCATTGGCACTTTCCCCGTGAGCACTGTCACCCTGGGCACTGTCATCATGGGCACGGTCACCGTGAGCACTATCTCCATGAGCACAGCCACTGTGAACACCATCACCATAATCACTGGCCTCATCGGTACTGTCACCATGAGCACTGCCACAATGAGCACTGTCATCATGGGCACTTCCCCCATGAGCACTGTCACTATGAGAACTGCTAGCATGGGTATTTTCACCATGAGTACTGTCACCCTCTGTATTGTCACCATTTGCACTGTCACCATCAGGACTATTACCGTGAGTGCTATCACCGTGAGATCTCTCACCATGGTCACTGTCACCATGGCACCTTGCACAATGCGTGCTGTCAACATGAGTGCTGTCACCATTGGCACTATCACCGTGAGCATTCTCACTGTGGTCAGAGTCAACATGGGCTCTGTCACCATGAGCACTGTCACCATAGGCAATGTCACCGTGGTCAGTGTCACCATGAGCAATGTCTCCATGGGCACTCCTACAGTGGGCACTGTCACTGTGCGAACTGTCACCATGGTTACTGCCACTATGAGCAGTGTCTCTGTGAGTACTGTCAGCATGGGTTTTTACCGTGAGCACTGTCACCATGAGCCCTGTCACCATTTTTCAGTGCCACCATGTGCACTACCACCATGTGCACTCTCACCATGGGCACTATCACCGATAACACTGTCACCATAAGTACTGTCTGCATGGGCACTGTCACCAAGGGCACGGCCAACATGTGACCTGTAACCATTGTCAGTGTCACTGTGAGAAGTGTCACCATGGGAATTAACAACATAGGCACTCTCATCATGAGCACTGTCACCATGAGCACTGACACCACGAGCACTGTCACCCAGGGCAGTGCCACCATGAGCACTGTCACCACAACTGTTGCTATGAGAATTGTAACCATGGGCAATTTCTCAATGAGTAATGTCACCATGTGTATTTTCACCTTGGGCACTCTCAAAGTAAACAGTATTACCATGAGCACTTTCACTGTGAACACTGTCACCATGGGCACTGGCACAATGTGGTGTGTCACCATGAGCCATGTCACCATGGGCAATGTCACCGTGAGAAGTGTCACCATAGGCAATGTCACCATGGGCAATGTCACCATGGGAACTGCCATTTTGAGCACTGTCACCATGGGTACTACAACCATGAGTACTGTCACCATGAGTAATTTAACCATTGGCAGTATGACCATGTGCACTGTCACCATGGGCACTATCACCATGACAACTCTCAGCGTGAGCACTGTCACTGTTGGAAATGGCATTGTGTGCAATTCCACCATGGGCAATGTCACCATGGACATTATCGCTGTGAGCACTGTCAATATGAGCACGTCAGCATGAGCCCTGTCACCATGGGCAATGTCACTGTGAGAAGTGTCACTATAGGCAATGTCACCGTGGGCACTGTCACCATGGTCACTGCCACCACTGTCACTGTCATTTTGAGCACTGTCACCATGGGTACTGCAACCATGAGCGCTGTCACCATGAGCACTGTCACCATTGCAAGTATCACCATGTGCACTGTCACCATGGGCACTGGCACAATGTCGTGTGTCACCTTGAGCAATGTCACCATGGGAAATGTCACCGTGAGATGTGTCACCATAGGCAATGTCACCATGGGCAATGTCACCATGGGAAATGCCATTTTGCACACTGTCACCATGGGTACTGCAACCATGAGTACTGTCACCATTGGCAGTATGACCATGTGCACTGTCACCATGGGCACTATCACCATGACAACTCTCAGCGTGAGCACTGTCACTGTGGGAACTGGCATTGTGTGCAATTCCACCATGGGCAATGTCACCATGGGCACTATCACTGTGAGCACTGTCAATATAAGCACGTCAACATGAGCCCTGTCACCATGGGCAATGTCACCGTGAGAAGTGTCACTATAGGCGATGTCACCGTGGGCACTGTCACCATGGTCACTGCCACCACTGTCACTGTCATTTTGAGCACTGTCACCATGGGTATTGCAACCATGAGCACTGTCACCATGAGCACTGTCACCATTGCGATTATCACCATGTGTACTGTCACCATGGGCACTATCACAATGAGAACTGTCAGCGTGGGCACTGTCACTGTTGGCAAGGGCACCGTGGGCACTTCCACCATGGGCAATGTCACCATGGGCAGTATCACTTTGAGCACTGTCAACATGAGCACGTCACCATGGGCACTGTCAACATGGGTACTATCTCGAAGGTCAATGTCACCATGAGCATTGTCAGGATGGGCAACTTCACCGTGAGCACTGTCACCAATGGCACTATCACCATGAGTAATGTCACTGTGGGCCGTGTCACCAGGGGCACTATCACCATGGTTAATGTTATCATTGGCACTTTCCCCGTGAGCACTGTCACCCTGGGCACTGTCATCATGGGCACGGTCACCGTGAGCACTATCTCCATGAGCACAGCCACTGTGAACACCATCACCATAATCACTGGCCTCATCGGTACTGTCACCATGAGCACTGCCACAATGAGCACTGTCAGCATGGGCACTTCCCCAATGAGCACTGTCACTATGAGAACTGCTAGCATGGGTATTTTCACCATGAGTACTGTCACCCACTGTATTGTCACCATTTGCACTGTCACCATCAGGACTATTACCGTGAGTGCTATCACCGTGAGATCTCTCACCATGGTCACTGTCACCATGGCACCTTGCACAATGCGTGCTCTCAACATGAGTGCTGTCACCATTGGCACTATCACCGTGAGCATTCTCACTGTGGTCAGAGTCAACATGGGCTCTGTCACCATGAGCACTGTCACCATAGGCAATGTCACCGTGGTCAGTGTCACCATGAGCAATGTCTCCATGGGCACTCCTACAGTGGGCACTGTCACTGTGTGAACTGTCACCATGGTTACTGCCACTATGAGCAGTGTCTCTGTGAGTACTGTCAGCATGGGTTTTTACCGTGAGCACTGTCACCATGAGCCCTGTCACCATTTTTCAGTGCCACCATGTGCACTACCACCATGTGCACTCTCACCATGGGCACTATCACCGATAACACTGTCACCATAAGTACTGTCTGCATGGGCACTGTCACCAAGGGCACGGCCAACATGTGACCTGTAACCATTGTCAGTGTCACTGTGAGAAGTGTCACCATGGGAATTAACAACATAGGCACTCTCATCATGAGCACTGTCACCATGAGCACTGACACCACAAGCACTGTCACCCAGGGCAGTGCCACCATGAGCACTGTCACCACAACTGTTGCTATGAGAATTGTAACCATGGGCAATTTCTCAATGAGTAATGTCACCATGTGTATTTTCACCTTGGGCACTCTCAAAGTAAACAGTATTACCATGAGCACTTTCACTGTGAACACTGTCACCATGGGCACTGGCACAATGTGGTGTGTCACCATGAGCCATGTCACCATGGGAAATGTCACCGTGAGAAGTGTCACCATAGGCAATGTCACCATGGGCAATGTCACCATGGGAACTACCATTTTGAGCACTGTCACCATGGGTACTACAACCATGAGTACTGTCACCATGAGTAATTTAACCATTGGCATTATGACCATGTGCACTGTCACCATGGGCACTATCACCATGACAACTCTCAGCGTGAGCACTGTCACTGTTGGAAATGGCATTGTGTGCAATTCCACCATGGGCAATGTCACCATGGACATTATCGCTGTGAGCACTGTCAATATGAGCACGTCAACATGAGCCCTGTCACCATGGGCAATGTCACTGTGAGAAGTGTCACTATAGGCAATGTCACCGTGGGCACTGTCACCATGGTCACTGCCACCACTGTCACTGTCATTTTGAGCACTGTCACCATGGGTACTGCAACCATGAGTGCTGTCACCATGAGCACTGTCACCATGGGCACTATCACAATGAGAACTGTCAGCATGGGCACTGTCACTCTTGGCAATGTCACCATGGGCACTATCACTTTGAGCACTGTCAACATGAGCACGTCACCATGGGCACTGTCAACATGGGTACTATCTCGAAGGTCAATGTCACCATGAGCATTGTCAGGATGGGCAACTTCACCGTGAGCACTGTCACCAATGGCACTATCACCATGAGCAATGTCACTGTGGGCCGTGTCACCAGGGGCACTATCACCATGGTTAATGTTATCATTGGCACTTTCCCCGTGAGCACTGTCACCCTGGGCACTGTCATCATGGGCACGGTCACCGTGAGCACTATCTCCATGAGCACAGCCACTGTGAACACCATCACCATAATCACTGGCCTCATCGGTACTGTCACCATGAGCACTGCCACAATGAGCACTGTCAGCATGGGTACTTCCCCCATGAGCACTGTCACTATGAGAACTGCTACCATGGGTATTTTCACCATGTGTACTGTCACCCTGTGTATTGTCACCATTTGCACTGTCACCATGAGGACTATTACCATGAGCGCTATCACCGTGAGATCTCTCACCATGGTCACTGTCACCATGGCACCTTGCACAATGCGTGCTGTCAACATGAGTGCTGGCACCATTGGCACTATCACCGTGAGCATTCTCACTGTGGTCAGTGTCACCATGGGCACTGTCACCATGAGCACTGTCACCATAGGCAATGTCACCATGGTCAGTGTCACCATGATCACTGTCAACATGGGCACTCATACAGTGGGCACTGTCACTGTGAGCACTGTCACCTTGGGTACTGCCACCATGAGCGCTGTCACGATGAGCACTGTCACCATTGCGAGAATCACAATGTGCACTGTCACCATGGGCACTGGCACAATGTCGTGTGTCACCTTGAGCAATGTCACCATGGGAAATGTCACCGTGAGATGTGTCACCATAGGCAATGTCACCATGGGAAATGCCATTTTGCACACTGTCACCATGGGTACTGCAACCATGAGTACTGTCACCATTGGCAGTATGACCATGTGCACTGTCACCATGGGCACTATCACCATGACAACTCTCAGCGTGAGCACTGTCACTGTGGGAACTGGCATTGTGTGCAATTCCACCATGGGCAATGTCACCATGGGCACTATCACTGTGAGCACTGTCAATATAAGCACGTCAACATGAGCCCTGTCACCATTGGCAATGTCACCGTGAGAAGTGTCACTATAGGCGATGTCACCGTGGGGACTGTCACCATGGTCACTGCCACCACTGTCACTGTCATTTTGAGCACTGTCACCATGGGTATTGCAACCATGAGCACTGTCACCATGAGCACTGTCACCATTGCGATTATCACCATGTGTACTGTCACCATGGGCACTATCACAATGAGAACTGTCAGCGTGGGCACTGTCACTGTTGGCAAGGGCACCGTGGGCACTTCCACCATGGGCAATGTCACCATGGGCACTATCACTGTGAGCACTGTCAACATGAGCACGTCATCATGAGCACTGTCAACATGGGTACTATCTCGAAGGGCAATGTCACCATGAGCATTGTCAGGAAGGGCAATTTCACCATGAGCACTGTCACCAAAGGCACTATCACCATGAGCAATGTCACTGTGGGCCGTGTCACCAGGGGCACTATCACCATGGTTAATGTTATCATTGGCACTTTCCCCGTGAGCACTGTCACCCTGGGCACTGTCATCATGGGCACGGTCACCGTGAGCACTATCTCCATGAGCACAGCCACTGTGAACACCATCACCATAATCACTGGCCTCATCGGTACTGTCACCATGAGCACTGCCACAATGAGCACTGTCATCATGGGCACTTCCCCCATGAGCACTGTCACTATGAGAACTGCTAGCATGGGTATTTTCACCATGAGTACTGTCACCCTCTGTATTGTCACCATTTGCACTGTCACCATCAGGACTATTACCGTGAGTGCTATCACCGTGAGATCTCTCACCATGGTCACTGTCACCATGGCACCTTGCACAATGCGTGCTGTCAACATGAGTGCTGTCACCATTGGCACTATCACCGTGAGCATTCTCACTGTGGTCAGAGTCAACATGGGCTCTGTCACCATGAGCACTGTCACCATAGGCAATGTCACCGTGGTCAGTGTCACCATGAGCAATGTCTCCATGGGCACTCCTACAGTGGGCACTGTCACTGTGCGAACTGTCACCATGGTTACTGCCACTATGAGCAGTGTCTCTGTGAGTACTGTCAGCATGGGTTTTTACCGTGAGCACTGTCACCATGAGCCCTGTCACCATTTTTCAGTGCCACCATGTGCACTACCACCATGGGCACTATCACCGATAACACTGTCACCATAAGTACTGTCTGCATGGGCACTGTCACCAAGGGCACGGCCAACATGTGACCTGTAACCATTGTCAGTGTCACTGTGAGAAGTGTCACCATGGGAATTAACAACATAGGCACTCTCATCTTGAGCACTGTCACCATGAGCACTGACACCACGAGCACTGTCACCCAGGGCAGTGCCACCATGAGCACTGTCACCATAACTGTTGCTATGAGAATTGTCACAATGGGCAATTTCTCAATGAGTAATGTCACCATGTGTATTTTCACCTTGGGCACTCTCAAAGTAAACAGTATTACCATGAGCACTTTCACTGTGAACACTGTCACCATGGGCACTGGCACAATGTGGTGTGTCACCATGAGCCATGTCACCATGGGAAATGTCACCGTGAGAAGTGTCACCATAGGCAATGTCACCATGGGCAATGTCACCATGGGAACTGCCATTTTGAGCACTGTCACCATGGGTACTGCAAACATGAGTACTGTCACCATGAGTAATTTAACCATTGGCAGTATGACCATGTGCACTGTCACCATGGGCACTATCACCATGACAACTCTTAGCGTGAGCACTGTCACTGTTGGAAATGGCATTGTGTGCAATTCCACCATGGGCAATGTCACCATGGACATTATCGCTGTGAGCACTGTCAATATGAGCACGTCAGCATGAGCCCTGTCACCATGGGCAATGTCACTGTGAGAAGTGTCACTATAGGCAATGTCACCGTGGGCACTGTCACCATGGTCACTGCCACCACTGTCACTGTCATATTGAGCACTGTCACCATGGGTACTGCAACCATGAGCGCTGTCACCATGAGCACTGTCACCATTGCAAGTATCACCATGTGCACTGTCACCATGGGCACTATCACAATGAGAACTGTCAGCATGGGCACTGTCACTCTTGGCAATGTCACCATGGGCACTATCACTTTGAGCACTGTCAACATGAGCACGTCACCATGGGCACTGTCAACATGGGTACTATCTCGAAGGTCAATGTCACCATGAGCATTGTCAGGATGGGCAACTTCACCGTGAGCACTGTCACCAATGGCACTATCACCATGAGCAATGTCACTGTGGGCCGTGTCACCAGGGGCACTATCACCATGGTTAATGTTATCATTGGCACTTTCCCCGTGAGCACTGTCACCCTGGGCACTGTCATCATGGGCACGGTCACCGTGAGCACTATCTCCATGAGCACAGCCACTGTGAACACCATCACCATAATCACTGGCCTCATCGGTACTGTCACCATGAGCACTGCCACAATGAGCACTGTCAGCATGGGTACTTCCCCCATGAGCACTGTCACTATGAGAACTGCTACCATGGGTATTTTCACCATGTGTACTGTCACCCTGTGTATTGTCACCATTTGCACTGTCACCATGAGGACTATTACCATGAGCGCTATCACCGTGAGATCTCTCACCATGGTCACTGTCACCATGGCACCTTGCACAATGGGGGCTGTCAACATGAGTGCTGGCACCATTGGCACTATCACCGTGAGCATTCTCACTGTGGTCAGTGTCACCATGGGCACTGTCACCATGAGCACTGTCACCATAAGCAATGTCACCATGGTCAGTGTCACCATGAGCACTGTCAACATGGGCACTCATACAGTGGGCACTGTCACTGTGAGCACTGTCACCTTGGGTACTGCCACCATGAGCGCTGTCACGATGAGCACTGTCACCATTGCGAGTATCACAATGTGCACTGTCACCATGGGCACTGGCACAATGTCGTGTGTCACCTTGAGCAATGTCAGCATGGGAAATGTCACCGTGAGATGTGTCACCATACGCAATGTCACCATGGGAAATGCCATTTTGTGCACTGTCACCATGGGTACTGCAACCATGAGTACTGTCACCATTGGCAGTATGACCATGTGCACTGTCACCATGGGCACTATCACCATGACAACTCTCAGCGTGAGCACTGTCACTGTGGGAACTGGCATTGTGTGCAATTCCACCATGGGCCATGTCACCATGGGCACTATCACTGTGAGCACTCTCAATATAAGCACGTCAACATGAGCCCTGTCACCATTGGCAATGTCACCGTGAGAAGTGTCACTATAGGCGATGTCACCGTGGGCACTGTCACCATGGTCACTGCCACCACTGTCACTGTCATTTTGAGCACTGTCACCTTGGGTATTGCAACCATGAGCACTGTCACCATGAGCACTGTCACCATTGCGATTATCACCATGTGTACTGTCACCATGGGCACTATCACAATGAGAACTGTCAGCGTGGGCACTGTCACTGTTGGCAAGGGCACCGTGGGCACTTCCACCATGGGCAATGTCACCATGGGCACTATCACTGTGAGCACTGTCAACATGAGCACGTCACCATGGGCACTGTCAACATGGGTACTATCTCGAAGGGCAATGTCACCATGAGCATTGTCAGGAAGGGCAATTTCACCATGAGCACTGTCACCAAAGGCACTATCACCATGAGCAATGTCACTGTGGGCCGTGTCACCAGGGGCACTATCACCATGGTTAATGTTATCATTGGCACTTTCCCCGTGAGCACTGTCACCCTGGGCACTGTCATCATGGGCACGGTCACCGTGAGCACTATCTCCATGAGCACAGCCACTGTGAACACCATCACCATAATCACTGGCCTCATCGGTACTGTCACCATGAGCACTGCCACAATGAGCACTGTCAGCATGGGCACTTCCCCCATGAGCACTGTCACTATGAGAACTGCTAGCATGGGTATTTTCACCATGAGTACTGTCACCCTCTGTATTGTCACCATTTGCACTGTCACCATCAGGACTATTACCGTGAGTGCTATCACCGTGAGATCTCTCACCATGGTCACTGTCACCATGGCACCTTGCACAATGCGTGCTGTCAACATGAGTGCTGTCACCATTGGCACTATCACCGTGAGCATTCTCACTGTGGTCAGAGTCAACATGGGCTCTGTCACCATGAGCACTGTCACCATAGGCAATGTCACCGTGGTCAGTGTCACCATGAGCAATGTCTCCATGGGCACTCCTACAGTGGGCACTGTCACTGTGCGAACTGTCACCATGGTTACTGCCACTATGAGCAGTGTCTCTGTGAGTACTGTCAGCATGGGTTTTTACCGTGAGCACTGTCACCATGAGCCCTGTCACCATTTTTCAGTGCCACCATGTGCACTACCACCATGTGCACTCTCACCATGGGCACTATCACCGATAACACTGTCACCATAAGTACTGTCTGCATGGGCACTGTCACCAAGGGCACGGCCAACATGTGACCTGTAACCATTGTCAGTGTCACTGTGAGAAGTGTCACCATGGGAATTAACAACATAGGCACTCTCATCATGAGCACTGTCACCATGAGCACTGACACCACGAGCACTGTCACCCAGGGCAGTGCCACCATGAGCACTGTCACCACAACTGTTGCTATGAGAATTGTAACCATGGGCAATTTCTCAATGAGTAATGTCACCATGTGTATTTTCACCTTGGGCACTCTCAAAGTAAACAGTATTACCATGAGCACTTTCACTGTGAACACTGTCACCATGGGCACTGGCACAATGTGGTGTGTCACCATGAGCCATGTCACCATGGGAAATGTCACCGTGAGAAGTGTCACCATAGGCAATGTCACCATGGGCAATGTCACCATGGGAACTGCCATTTTGCACACTGTCACCATGGGTACTGCAACCATGAGTACTGTCACCATTGGCAGTATGACCATGTGCACTGTCACCATGGGCACTATCACCATGACAACCCTCAGCGTGAGCACTGTCACTGTGGGAACTGGCATTGTGTGCAATTCCACCATGGGCAATGTCACCATGGGCACTATCACTGTGAGCACTGTCAATATAAGCACGTCAACATGAGCCCTGTCACCATGGGCAATGTCACCGTGAGAAGTGTCACTATAGGTGATGTCACCGTGGGCACTGTCACCATGGTCACTGCCACCACTGTCACTGTCATTTTGAGCACTGTCACCATGGGTATTGCAACCATGAGCACTGTCACCATGAGCACTGTCACCATTGCGATTATCACCATGTGTACTGTCACCATGGGCACTATCACAATGAGAACTGTCAGCGTGGGCACTGTCACTGTTGGCAAGGGCACCGTGGGCACTTCCACCATGGGCAATGTCACCATGGGCACTATCACTTTGAGCACTGTCAACATGAGCACGTCACCATGGGCACTGTCAACATGGGTACTATCTCGAAGGTCAATGTCACCATGAGCAATGTCAGGATGGGCAACTTCACCGTGAGCACTGTCACCAATGGCACTATCACCATGAGTAATGTCACTGTGGGCCGTGTCACCAGGGGCACTATCACCATGGTTAATGTTATCATTGGCACTTTCCCCGTGAGCACTGTCACCCTGGGCACTGTCATCATGGGCACGGTCACCGTGAGCACTATCTCCATGAGCACAGCCACTGTGAACACCATCACCATAATCACTGGCCTCATCGGTACTGTCACCATGAACACTGCCACAATGAGCACTGTCAGCATGGGCACTTCCCCAATGAGCACTGTCACTATGAGAACTGCTAGCATGGGTATTTTCACCATGAGTACTGTCACCCTCTGTATTGTCACCATTTGCACTGTCACCATCAGGACTCTTACCGTGAGTGCTATCACCGTGAGATCTCTCACCATGGTCACTGTCACCATGGCACCTTGCACAATGGGGGCTGTCAACATGAGTTCTGGCACCATTGGCACTATCACCGTGAGCATTCTCACTGTGGTCAGTGTCACCATGGGCACTGTCACCATGAGCACTGTCACCATAGGCAATGTCACCATGGTCAGTGTCACCATGAGCACTGTCAACATGGGCACTCATACAGTGGGCACTGTCACTGTGAGCACTGTCACCTTGGGTACTGCCACCATGAGCGCTGTCACGATGAGCACTGTCACCATTGCGAGTATCACAATGTGCACTGTCACCATGGGCACTGGCACAATGTCGTGTGTCACCTTGAGCAATGTCACCATGGGAAATGTCACCGTGAGATGTGTCACCATACGCAATGTCACCATGGGAAATGCCATTTTGTGCACTGTCACCATGGGTACTGCAACCATGAGTACTGTCACCATTGGCAGTATGACCATGTGCACTGTCACCATGGGCACTATCACCATGACAACTCTCAGCGTGAGCACTGTCACTGTGGGAACTGGCATTGTGTGCAATTCCACCATGGGCAATGTCACCATGGGCACTATCACTGTGAGCACTGTCAATATAAGCACGTCAACATGAGCCCTGTCACCATTGGCAATGTCACCGTGAGAAGTGTCACTATAGGCGATGTCACCGTGGGCACTGTCACCATGGTCACTGCCACCACTGTCACTGTCATTTTGAGCACTGTCACCATGGGTATTGCAACCATGAGCACTGTCACCATGAGCACTGTCACCATTGCGATTATCACCATGTGTACTGTCACCATGGGCACTATCACAATGAGAACTGTCAGCGTGGGCACTGTCACTGTTGGCAAGGGCACCGTGGGCACTTCCACCATGGGCAATGTCACCATGGGCACTATCACTGTGAGCACTGTCAACATGAGCACGTCATCATGGGCACTGTCAACATGGGTACTATCTCGAAGGGCAATGTCACCATGAGCATTGTCAGGAAGGGCAATTTCACCATGAGCACTGTCACCAAAGGCACTATCACCATGAGCAATGTCACTGTGGGCCGTGTCACCAGGGGCACTATCACCATGGTTAATGTTATCATTGGCACTTTCCCCGTGAGCACTGTCACCCTGGGCACTGTCATCATGGGCACGGTCACCGTGAGCACTATCTCCATGAGCACAGCCACTGTGAACACCATCACCATAATCACTGGCCTCATCGGTACTGTCACCATGAGCACTGCCACAATGAGCACTGTCATCATGGGCACTTCCCCCATGAGCACTGTCACTATGAGAACTGCTAGCATGGGTATTTTCACCATGAGTACTGTCACCCTCTGTATTGTCACCATTTGCACTGTCACCATCAGGACTATTACCGTGAGTGCTATCACCGTGAGATCTCTCACCATGGTCACTGTCACCATGGCACCTTGCACAATGCGTGCTGTCAACATGAGTGCTGTCACCATTGGCACTATCACCGTGAGCATTCTCACTGTGGTCAGAGTCAACATGGGCTCTGTCACCATGAGCACTGTCACCATAGGCAATGTCACCGTGGTCAGTGTCACCATGAGCAATGTCTCCATGGGCACTCCTACAGTGGGCACTGTCACTGTGCGAACTGTCACCATGGTTACTGCCACTATGAGCAGTGTCTCTGTGAGTACTGTCAGCATGGGTTTTTACCGTGAGCACTGTCACCATGAGCCCTGTCACCATTTTTCAGTGCCACCATGTGCACTACCACCATGTGCACTCTCACCATGGGCACTATCACCGATAACACTGTCACCATAAGTACTGTCTGCATGGGCACTGTCACCAAGGGCACGGCCAACATGTGACCTGTAACCATTGTCAGTGTCACTGTGAGAAGTGTCACCATGGGAATTAACAACATAGGCACTCTCATCATGAGCACTGTCACCATGAGCACTGACACCACGAGCACTGTCACCCAGGGCAGTGCCACCATGAGCACTGTCACCACAACTGTTGCTATGAGAATTGTAACCATGGGCAATTTCTCAATGAGTAATGTCACCATGTGTATTTTCACCTTGGGCACTCTCAAAGTAAACAGTATTACCATGAGCACTTTCACTGTGAACACTGTCACCATGGGCACTGGCACAATGTGGTGTGTCACCATGAGCCATGTCACCATGGGCAATGTCACCATGAGAAGTGTCACCATAGGCAATGTCACCATGGGCAATGTCACCATGGGAACTGCCATTTTGAGCACTGTCACCATGGGTACTGCAACCATGAGTACTGTCACCATGAGTAATTTAACCATTGGCAGTATGACCATGTGCACTGTCACCATGGGCACTATCACCATGACAACTCTCAGCGTGAGCACTGTCACTGTTGGAAATGGCATTGTGTGCAATTCCACCATGGGCAATGTCACCATGGACATTATCGCTGTGAGCACTGTCAATATGAGCACGTCAGCATGAGCCCTGTCACCATGGGCAATGTCACTGTGAGAAGTGTCACTATAGGCAATGTCACCGTGGGCACTGTCACCATGGTCACTGCCACCACTGTCACTGTCATTTTGAGCACTGTCACCATGGGTACTGCAACCATGAGCGCTGTCACCATGAGCACTGTCACCATTGCAAGTATCACCATGTGCACTGTCACCATGGGCACTGGCACAATGTCGTGTGTCACCTTGAGCAATGTCACCATGGGAAATGTCACCGTGAGATGTGTCACCATAGGCAATGTCACCATGGGCTATGTCACCATGGGAAATGCCATTTTGCACACTGTCACCATGGGTACTGCAACCATGAGTACTGTCACCATTGGCAGTATGACCATGTGCACTGTCACCATGGGCACTATCACCATGACAACTCTCAGCGTGAGCACTGTCACTGTGGGAACTGGCATTGTGTGCAATTCCACCATGGGCAATGTCACCATGGGCACTATCACTGTGAGCACTGTCAATATAAGCACGTCAACATGAGCCCTGTCACCATGGGCAATGTCACCGTGAGAAGTGTCACTATAGGCGATGTCACCGTGGGCACTGTCACCATGGTCACTGCCACCACTGTCACTGTCATTTTGAGCACTGTCACCATGGGTATTGCAACCATGAGCACTGTCACCATGAGCACTGTCACCATTGCGATTATCACCATGTGTACTGTCACCATGGGCACTATCACAATGAGAACTGTCAGCGTGGGCACTGTCACTGTTGGCAAGGGCACCGTGGGCACTTCCACCATGGGCAATGTCACCATGGGCAGTATCACTTTGAGCACTGTCAACATGAGCACGTCACCATGGGCACTGTCAACATGGGTACTATCTCGAAGGTCAATGTCACCATGAGCATTGTCAGGATGGGCAACTTCACCGTGAGCACTGTCACCAATGGCACTATCACCATGAGTAATGTCACTGTGGGCCGTGTCACCAGGGGCACTATCACCATGGTTAATGTTATCATTGGCACTTTCCCCGTGAGCACTGTCACCCTGGGCACTGTCATCATGGGCACGGTCACCGTGAGCACTATCTCCATGAGCACAGCCACTGTGAACACCATCACCATAATCACTGGCCTCATCGGTACTGTCACCATGAGCACTGCCACAATGAGCACTGTCAGCATGGGCACTTCCCCAATGAGCACTGTCACTATGAGAACTGCTAGCATGGGTATTTTCACCATGAGTACTGTCACCCACTGTATTGTCACCATTTGCACTGTCACCATCAGGACTATTACCGTGAGTGCTATCACCGTGAGATCTCTCACCATGGTCACTGTCACCATGGCACCTTGCACAATGCGTGCTCTCAACATGAGTGCTGTCACCATTGGCACTATCACCGTGAGCATTCTCACTGTGGTCAGAGTCAACATGGGCTCTGTCACCATGAGCACTGTCACCATAGGCAATGTCACCGTGGTCAGTGTCACCATGAGCAATGTCTCCATGGGCACTCCTACAGTGGGCACTGTCACTGTGCGAACTGTCACCATGGTTACTGCCACTATGAGCAGTGTCTCTGTGAGTACTGTCAGCATGGGTTTTTACCGTGAGCACTGTCACCATGAGCCCTGTCACCATTTTTCAGTGCCACCATGTGCACTACCACCATGTGCACTCTCACCATGGGCACTATCACCGATAACACTGTCACCATAAGTACTGTCTGCATGGGCACTGTCACCAAGGGCACGGCCAACATGTGACCTGTAACCATTGTCAGTGTCACTGTGAGAAGTGTCACCATGGGAATTAACAACATAGGCACTCTCATCATGAGCACTGTCACCATGAGCACTGACACCACAAGCACTGTCACCCAGGGCAGTGCCACCATGAGCACTGTCACCACAACTGTTGCTATGAGAATTGTAACCATGGGCAATTTCTCAATGAGTAATGTCACCATGTGTATTTTCACCTTGGGCACTCTCAAAGTAAACAGTATTACCATGAGCACTTTCACTGTGAACACTGTCACCATGGGCACTGGCACAATGTGGTGTGTCACCATGAGCCATGTCACCATGGGAAATGTCACCGTGAGAAGTGTCACCATAGGCAATGTCACCATGGGCAATGTCACCATGGGAACTACCATTTTGAGCACTGTCACCATGGGTACTACAACCATGAGTACTGTCACCATGAGTAATTTAACCATTGGCATTATGACCATGTGCACTGTCACCATGGGCACTATCACCATGACAACTCTCAGCGTGAGCACTGTCACTGTTGGAAATGGCATTGTGTGCAATTCCACCATGGGCAATGTCACCATGGACATTATCGCTGTGAGCACTGTCAATATGAGCACGTCAACATGAGCCCTGTCACCATGGGCAATGTCACTGTGAGAAGTGTCACTATAGGCAATGTCACCGTGGGCACTGTCACCATGGTCACTGCCACCACTGTCACTGTCATTTTGAGCACTGTCACCATGGGTACTGCAACCATGAGTGCTGTCACCATGAGCACAGTCACCATGGGCACTATCACAATGAGAACTGTCAGCATGGGCACTGTCACTCTTGGCAATGTCACCATGGGCACTATCACTTTGAGCACTGTCAACATGAGCACGTCACCATGGGCACTGTCAACATGGGTACTATCTCGAAGGTCAATGTCACCATGAGCATTGTCAGGATGGGCAACTTCACCGTGAGCACTGTCACCAATGGCACTATCACCATGAGCAATGTCACTGTGGGCCGTGTCACCAGGGGCACTATCACCATGGTTAATGTTATCATTGGCAATTTCCCCGTGAGCACTGTCACCCTGGGCACTGTCATCATGGGCACGGTCACCGTGAGCACTATCTCCATGAGCACAGCCACTGTGAACACCATCACCATAATCACTGGCCTCATCGGTACTGTCACCATGAGCACTGCCACAATGAGCACTGTCAGCATGGGCACATCCCCCATGAGCACTGTCACTATGAGAACTGCTACCATGGGTATTTTCACCATGTGTACTGTCACCCTGTGTATTGTCACCATTTGCACTGTCACCATGAGGACTATTACCGTGAGCGCTATCACCGTGAGATCTCTCACCATGGTCACTGTCACCATGGCACCTTGCACAATGGGGGCTGTCAACATGAGTGCTGGCACCATTGGCACTATCACTGTGAGCATTCTCACTGTGGTCAGTGTCACCATGGGCACTGTCACCATGAGCACTGTCACCATAGGCAATGTCACCATGGTCAGTGTCACCATGAGCACTGTCAACATGGGCACTCATACAGTGGGCACTGTCACTGTGAGCACTGTCACCTTGGGTACTGCCACCATGAGCGCTGTCACCATGAGCACTGTCACCATTGTGAGTATCACAATGTGCACTGTCACCATGGGCACTGGCACAATGTCGTGTGTCACCTTGAGCAATGTCACCATGGGAAATGTCACCGTGAGATGTGTCACCATAGGCAATGTCACCATTGGCAATGTCACCATGGGAAATGCCATTTTGCACACTGTCACCATGGGTACTGCAACCATGAGTACTGTCACCATTGGCAGTATGACCATGTGCACTGTCACCATGGGCACTATCACCATGACAACTCTCAGCGTGAGCACTGTCACTGTGGGAACTGGCATTGTGTGCAATTCCACCATGGGCAATGTCACCATGGGCACTATCACTGTGAGCACTGTCAATATAAGCACGTCAACATGAGCCCTGTCACCATGGGCAATGTCACCGTGAGAAGTGTCACTATAGGCGATGTCACCGTGGGCACTGTCACCATGGTCACTGCCACCACTGTCACTGTCATTTTGAGCACTGTCACCATGGGTATTGCAACCATGAGCACTTTCACCATGAGCACTGTCACCATTGCGATTATCACCATGTGTACTGTCACCATGGGCACTATCACAATGAGAACTGTCAGCGTGGGCACTGTCACTGTTGGCAAGGGCACCGTGGGCACTTCCACCATGGGCAATGTCACCATGGGCACTATCACTTTGAGCAGTGTCAACATGAGCACGTCACCATGGGCACTGTCAACATGGGTACTATCTCGAAGGTCAATGTCACCATGAGCATTGTCAGGATGGGCAACTTCACCATGAGCACTGTCACCAATGGCACTATCACCATGAGTAATGTCACTGTGGGCCGTGTCACCAGGGGCACTATCACCATGGTTAATGTTATCATTGGCACTTTCCCCGTGAGCACTGTCACCCTGGGCACTGTCATCATGGGCACGGTCACCGTGAGCATTATCTCCATGAGCACAGCCACTGTGAACACCATCACCATAATCACTGGCCTCATCGGTACTGTCACTATGAGCACTGCCACAATGAGCACTGTCAGCATGGGCACTTCCCCAATGAGCACTGTCACTATGAGAACTGCTAGCATGGGTATTTTCACCATGAGTACTGTCACCCTCTGTATTGTCACCATTTGCACTGTCACCATCAGGACTATTACCGTGAGTGCTATCACCGTGAGATCTCTCACCATGGTCACTGTCACCATGGCACCTTGCACAATGCGTGCTGTCAACATGAGTGCTGTCACCATTGGCAATATCACCGTGAGCATTCTCACTGTGGTCAGAGTCAACATGGGCTCTGTCACCATGAGCACTGTCACCATAGGCAATGTCACCGTGGTCAGTGTCACCATGAGCAATGTCTCCATGGGCACTCCTACAGTGGGCACTGTCACTGTGCGAACTGTCACCATGGTTACTGCCACTATGAGCAGTGTCTCTGTGAGTACTGTCAGCATGGGTTTTTACCGTGAGCACTGTCACCATGAGCCCTGTCACCATTTTTCAGTGCCACCATGTGCACTACCACCATGTGCACTCTCACCATGGGCACTATCACCGATAACACTGTCACCATAAGTACTGTCTGCATGGGCACTGTCACCAAGGGCACGGCCAACATGTGACCTGTAACCATTGTCAGTGTCACTGTGAGAAGTGTCACCATGGGAATTAACAACATAGGCACTCTCATCATGAGCACTGTCACCATGAGCACTGACACCACGAGCACTGTCACCCAGGGCAGTGCCACCATGAGCACTGTCACCATAACTCTTGCTATGAGAATTGTAACCATGGGCAATTTCTCAATGAGTAATGTCACCATGTGTATTTTCACCTTGGGCACTCTCAAAGTAAACAGTATTACCATGAGCACTTTCACTGTGAACACTGTCACCATGGGCACTGGCACAATGTGGTGTGTCACCATGAGCCATGTCACCATGGGAAATGTCACCGTGAGAAGTGTCACCATAGGCAATGTCACCATGGGCAATGTCACCACGGGAACTGCCATTTTGAGCACTGTCACCATGGGTACTGCAACCATGAGTACTGTCAGCATGAGTAATTTAACCATTGGCAGTATGACCATGTGCACTGTCACCATGGGCACTATCACCATGACAACTCTCAGCGTGAGCACTGTCACTGTTGGAAATGGCATTGTGTGCAATTCCACCATGGGCAATGTCACCATGGACATTATCGCTGTGAGCACTGTCAATATGAGCACGTCAACATGAGCCCTGTCACCATGGGCAATGTCACTGTGAGAAGTGTCACTATAGGCAATGTCACCGTGGGCACTGTCACCATGGTCACTGCCACCACTGTCACTGTCATTTTGAGCACTGTCACCATGGGTACTGCAACCATGAGCGCTGTCACCATGAGCACTGTCACCATTGCAAGTATCACCATGTGCACTGTCACCATGGGCACTATCACAATGAGAACTGTCAGCATGGGCACTGTCACTCTTGGCAATGTCACCATGGGCACTATCACTTTGAGCACTGTCAACATGAGCACGTCACCATGGGCACTGTCAACATGGGTACTATCTCGAAGGTCAATGTCACCATGAGCATTGTCAGGATGGGCAACTTCACCGTGAGCACTGTCACCAATGGCACTATCACCATGAGCAATGTCACTGTGGGCCGTGTCACCAGGGGCACTATCACCATGGTTAATGTTATCATTGGCACTTTCCCCGTGAGCACTGTCACCCTGGGCACTGTCATCATGGGCACGGTCACCGTGAGCACTATCTCCATGAGCACAGCCACAGTGAACACCATCACCATAATCACTGGCCTCATCGGTACTGTCACCATGAGCACTGCCACAATGAGCACTGTCAGCATGGGCACTTCCCCCATGAGCACTGTCACTATGAGAACTGCTAGCATGGGTATTTTCACCATGAGTACTGTCACCCTCTGTATTGTCACCATTTGCACTGTCACCATCAGGACTATTACCGTGAGTGCTATCACCGTGAGATCTCTCACCATGGTCACTGTCACCATGGCACCTTGCACAATGCATGCTGTCAACATGAGTGCTGTCACCATTGGCACTATCACCGTGAGCATTCTCACTGTGGTCAGAGTCAACATGGGCTCTGTCACCATGAGCACTGTCACCATAGGCAATGTCACCGTGGTCAGTGTCACCATGAGCAATGTCTCCATGGGCACTCCTACAGTGGGCACTGTCACTGTGCGAACTGTCACCATGGTTACTGCCACTATGAGCAGTGTCTCTGTGAGTACTGTCAGCATGGGTTTTTACCGTGAGCACTGTCACCATGAGCCCTGTCACCATTTTTCAGTGCCACCATGTGCACTACCACCATGTGCACTCTCACCATGGGCACTATCACCGATAACACTGTCACCATAAGTACTGTCTGCATGGGCACTGTCACCAAGGGCACGGCCAACATGTGACCTGTAACCATTGTCAGTGTCACTGTGAGAAGTGTCACCATGGGAATTAACAACATAGGCACTCTCATCATGAGCACTGTCACCATGAGCACTGACACCACGAGCACTGTCACCCAGGGCAGTGCCACCATGAGCACTGTCACCACAACTGTTGCTATGAGAATTGTAACCATGGGCAATTTCTCAATGAGTAATGTCACCATGTGTATTTTCACCTTGGGCACTCTCAAAGTAAACAGTATTACCATGAGCACTTTCACTGTGAACACTGTCACCATGGGCACTGGCACAATGTGGTGTGTCACCATGAGCCATGTCACCATGGGAAATGTCACCGTGAGAAGTGTCACCATAGGCAATGTCACCATGGGCAATGTCAGCATGGGAACTGCCATTTTGAGCACTGTCACCATGGGTACTGCAACCATGAGTACTGTCACCATGAGTAATTTAACCATTGGCAGTATGACCATGTGCACTGTCACCATGGGCACTATCACCATGACGACTCTCAGCGTGAGCACTGTCACTGTTGGAAATGGCATTGTGTGCAATTCCACCATGGGCAATGTCACCATGGACATTATCGCTGTGAGCACTGTCAATATGAGCACGTCAACATGAGCCCTGTCACCATGGGCAATGTCACTGTGAGAAGTGTCACTATAGGCAATGTCACCGTGGGCACTGTCACCATGGTCACTGCCACCACTGTCACTGTCATTTTGAGCACTGTCACCATGGGTACTGCAACCATGAGCGCTGTCACCATGAGCACTGTCACCATTGCAAGTATCACCATGTGCACTGTCACCATGGGCACTATCACAATGAGAACTGTCAGCATGGGCACTGTCACTCTTGGCAATGTCACCATGGGCACTATCACTTTGAGCACTGTCAACATGAGCACGTCACCATGGGCACTGTCAACATGGGTACTATCTCGAAGGTCAATGTCACCATGAGCATTGTCAGGATGGGCAACTTCACCGTGAGCACTGTCACCAATGGCACTATCACCATGAGCAATGTCACTGTGGGCCGTGTCACCAGGGGCACTATCACCATGGTTAATGTTATCATTGGCACTTTCCCCGTGAGCACTGTCACCCTGGGCACTGTCATCATGGGCACGGTCACCATGAGCACTATCTCCATGAGCACAGCCACTGTGAACACCATCACCATAATCACTGGCCTCATCGGTACTGTCACCATGAGCACTGCCACAATGAGCACTGTCAGCATGGGCACTTCCCCCATGAGCACTGTCACTATGAGAACTGCTAGCATGGGTATTTTCACCATGAGTACTGTCACCCTCTGTATTGTCACCATTTGCACTGTCACCATCAGGACTATTACCGTGAGTGCTATCACCGTGAGATCTCTCACCATGGTCACTGTCACCATGGCACCTTGCACAATGCGTGCTGTCAACATGAGTGCTGTCACCATTGGCACTATCACCGTGAGCATTCTCACTGTGGTCAGAGTCAACATGGGCTCTGTCACCATGAGCACTGTCACCATAGGCAATGTCACCGTGGTCAGTGTCACCATGAGCAATGTCTCCATAGGCACTCCTACAGTGGGCACTGTCACTGTGCGAACTGTCACCATGGTTACTGCCACTATGAGCAGTGTCTCTGTGAGTACTGTCAGCATGGGTTTTTACCGTGAGCACTGTCACCATGAGCCCTGTCACCATTTTTCAGTGCCACCATGTGCACTACCACCATGTGCACTCTCACCATGGGCACTATCACCGATAACACTGTCACCATAAGTACTGTCTGCATGGGCACTGTCACCAAGGGCACGGCCAACATGTGACCTGTAACCATTGTCAGTGTCACTGTGAGAAGTGTCACCATGGGAATTAACAACATAGGCACTCTCATCATGAGCACTGTCACCATGAGCACTGACACCACGAGCACTGTCACCCAGGGCAGTGCCACCATGAGCACTGTCACCATAACTGTTGCTATGAGAATTGTAACCATGGGCAATTTCTCAATGAGTAATGTCACCATGTGTATTTTCACCTTGGGCATTCTCAAAGTAAACATTATTACCATGAGCACTTTCACTGTGAACACTGTCACCATGGGCACTGGCACAATGTGGTGTGTCACCATGAGCCATGTCACCATGGGAAATGTCACCGTGAGAAGTGTCACCATAGGCAATGTCACCATGGGCAATGTCACCATGGGAACTGCCATTTTGAGCACTGTCACCATGGGTACTACAACAATGAGTACTGTCACCATGAGTAATTTAACCATTGGCAGTATGACCATGTGCACTGTCACCATGGGCACTATCACCATGACAACTCTCAGCGTGAGCACTGTCACTGTTGGAAATGGCATTGTGTGCAATTCCACCATGGGCAATGTCACCATGGACATTATCGCTGTGAGCACTGTCAATATGAGCACGTCAACATGAGCCCTGTCACCATGGGCAATGTCACTGTGAGAAGTGTCACTATAGGCAATGTCACCGTGGGCACTGTCACCATGGTCACTGCCACCACTGTCACTGTCATTTTGAGCACTGTCACCATGGGTACTGCAACCATGAGCGCTGTCACCATGAGCACTGTCACCATTGCAAGTGTCACCATGTGCACTGTCACCATGGGCACTATCACAATGAGAACTGTCAGCATGGGCACTGTCACTCTTGGCAATGTCACCATGGGCACTATCACTTTGAGCACTGTCAACATGAGCACGTCACCATGGGCACTGTCAACATGGGTACTATCTCGAAGGTCAATGTCACCATGAGCATTGTCAGGATGGGCAACTTCACCGTGAGCACTGTCACCAATGGCACTATCACCATGAGCAATGTCACTGTGGGCCGTGTCACCAGGGGCACTATCACCATGGTTAATGTTATCATTGGCAATTTCCCCGTGAGCACTGTCACCCTGGGCACTGTCATCTTGGGCACGGTCACCGTGAGCACTATCTCCATGAGCACAGCCACTGTGAACACCATCACCATAATCACTGGCCTCATCGGTACTGTCACCATGAGCACTGCCACAATGAGCACTGTCAGCATGGGCACATCCCCCATGAGCACTGTGACTATGAGAACTGCTACCATGGGTATTTTCACCATGTGTACTGTCACCCTGTGTATTGTCACCATTTGCACTGTCACCATGAGGACTATTACCGTGAGCGCTATCACCGTGAGATCTCTCACCATGGTCACTGTCACCATGGCACCTTGCACAATGGGGGCTGTCAACATGAGTGCTGGCACCATTGGCACTATCACTGTGAGCATTCTCACTGTGGTCAGTGTCACCATGGGCACTCTCACCATGAGCACTGTCACCATAGGCAATGTCACCATGGTCAGTGTCACCATGAGCACTGTCAACATGGGCACTCATACAGTGGGCACTGTCACTGTGAGCACTGTCACCTTGGGTACTGCCACCATGAGCGCTGTCACCATGAGCACTGTCACCATTGTGAGTATCACAATGTGCACTGTCACCATGGGCACTGGCACAATGTCGTGTGTCACCTTGAGCAATGTCACCATGGGAAATGTCACCGTGAGATGTGTCACCATAGGCAATGTCACGATGGGCAATGTCACCATGGGAAATGCCATTTTGCACACTGTCACCATGGGTACTGCAACCATGAGTACTGTCACCATTGGCAGTATGACCATGTGCACTTTCACCATGGGCACTATCACCATGACAACTCTCAGCGTGAGCACTGTCACTGTGGGAACTGGCATTGTGTGCAATTCCACCATGGGCAATGTCACCATGGGCACTATCACTGTGAGCACTGTCAATATAAGCACGTCAACATGAGCCCTGTCACCATTGGCAATGTCACCGTGAGAAGTGTCACTATAGGCGATGTCACCGTGGGGACTGTCACCATGGTCACTGCCACCACTGTCACTGTCATTTTGAGCACTGTCACCATGGGTATTGCAACCATGAGCACTGTCACCATGAGCACTGTCACCATTGCGATTGTCACCATGTGTACTGTCACCATGGGCACTATCACAATGAGACCTGTCAGCGTGGGCACTGTCACTGTTGGCAAGGGCACAGTGGGCACTTCCACCATGGCCAATGTCACCATGGGCAGTATCACTTTGAGCACTGTCAACATGAGCACGTCACCATGGGCACTGTCAACATGGGTACTATCTCGAAGGGCAATGTCACCATGAGCATTGTCAGGATGGGCAACTTCACCGTGAGCACTGTCACCAATGGCACTATCACCATGAGCAATGTCACTGTGGGCCGTGTCACCAGGGGCACTATCACCATGGTTAATGTTATCATTGGCACTTTCCCCGTGAGCACTGTCACCCTGGGCACTGTCATCATGGGCACGGTCACCGTGAGCACTATCTCCATGAGCACAGCCACTGTGAACACCATCACCATAATCACTGGCCTCATCGGTACTGTCACCATGAGCACTGCCACAATGAGCACTGTCAGCATGGGCACTTCCCCCATGAGCACTGTCACTATGAGAACTGCTAGCATGGGTATTTTCACCATGAGTACTGTCACCCTCTGTATTGTCACCATTTGCACTGTCACCATCAGGACTATTACCGTGAGTGCTATCACCGTGAGATCTCTCACCATGGTCACTGTCACCATGGCACCTTGCACAATGCGTGCTGTCAACATGAGTGCTGTCACCATTGGCACTATCACCGTGAGCATTCTCACTGTGGTCAGAGTCAACATGGGCTCTGTCACCATGAGCACTGTCACCATAGGCAATGTCACCGTGGTCAGTGTCACCATGAGCAATGTCTCCATGGGCACTCCTACAGTGGGCACTGTCACTGTGCGAACTGTCACCATGGTTACTGCCACTATGAGCAGTGTCTCTGTGAGTACTGTCAGCATGGGTTTTTACCGTGAGCACTGTCACCATGAGCCCTGTCACCATTTTTCAGTGCCACCATGTGCACTACCACCATGGGCACTATCACCGATAACACTGTCACCATAAGTACTGTCTGCATGGGCACTGTCACCAAGGGCACGGCCAACATGTGACCTGTAACCATTGTCAGTGTCACTGTGAGAAGTGTCACCATGGGAATTAACAACATAGGCACTCTCATCATGAGCACTGTCACCATGAGCACTGACACCACGAGCACTGTCACCCAGGGCAGTGCCACCATGAGCACTGTCACCACAACTGTTGCTATGAGAATTGTAACCATGGGCAATTTCTCAATGAGTAATGTCACCATGTGTATTTTCACCTTGGGCACTCTCAAAGTAAACAGTATTACCATGAGCACTTTCACTGTGAACACTGTCACCATGGGCACTGGCACAATGTGGTGTGTCACCATGAGCCATGTCACCATGGGAAATGTCACCGTGAGAAGTGTCACCATAGGCAATGTCACCATGGGCAATGTCACCATGGGAACTGCCATTTTGCACACTGTCACCATGGGTACTGCAACCATGAGTACTGTCACCATTGGCAGTATGACCATGTGCACTGTCACCATGGGCACTATCACCATGACAACCCTCAGCGTGAGCACTGTCACTGTGGGAACTGGCATTGTGTGCAATTCCACCATGGGCAATGTCACCATGGGCACTATCACTGTGAGCACTGTCAATATAAGCACGTCAACATGAGCCCTGTCACCATGGGCAATGTCACCGTGAGAAGTGTCACTATAGGTGATGTCACCGTGGGCACTGTCACCATGGTCACTGCCACCACTGTCACTGTCATTTTGAGCACTGTCACCATGGGTATTGCAACCATGAGCACTGTCACCATGAGCACTGTCACCATTGCGATTATCACCATGTGTACTGTCACCATGGGCACTATCACAATGAGAACTGTCAGCGTGGGCACTGTCACTGTTGGCAAGGGCACCGTGGGCACTTCCACCATGGGCAATGTCACCATGGGCACTATCACTGTGAGCACTGTCAACATGAGCACGTCACCATGGGCACTGTCAACATGGGTACTATCTCGAAGGTCAATGTCACCATGAGCAATGTCAGGATGGGCAACTTCACCGTGAGCACTGTCACCAATGGCACTATCACCATGAGTAATGTCACTGTGGGCCGTGTCACCAGGGGCACTATCACCATGGTTAATGTTATCATTGGCACTTTCCCCGTGAGCACTGTCACCCTGGGCACTGTCATCATGGGCACGGTCACCGTGAGCACTATCTCCATGAGCACAGCCACTGTGAACACCATCACCATAATCACTGGCCTCATCGGTACTGTCACCATGAACACTGCCACAATGAGCACTGTCAGCATGGGCACTTCCCCAATGAGCACTGTCACTATGAGAACTGCTAGCATGGGTATTTTCACCATGAGTACTGTCACCCTCTGTATTGTCACCATTTGCACTGTCACCATCAGGACTCTTACCGTGAGTGCTATCACCGTGAGATCTCTCACCATGGTCACTGTCACCATGGCACCTTGCACAATGGGGGCTGTCAACATGAGTTCTGGCACCATTGGCACTATCACCGTGAGCATTCTCACTGTGGTCAGTGTCACCATGGGCACTGTCACCATGAGCACTGTCACCATAGGCAATGTCACCATGGTCAGTGTCACCATGAGCACTGTCAACATGGGCACTCATACAGTGGGCACTGTCACTGTGAGCACTGTCACCTTGGGTACTGCCACCATGAGCGCTGTCACGATGAGCACTGTCACCATTGCGAGTATCACAATGTGCACTGTCACCATGGGCACTGGCACAATGTCGTGTGTCACCTTGAGCAATGTCACCATGGGAAATGTCACCGTGAGATGTGTCACCATACGCAATGTCACCATGGGAAATGCCATTTTGTGCACTGTCACCATGGGTACTGCAACCATGAGTACTGTCACCATTGGCAGTATGACCATGTGCACTGTCACCATGGGCACTATCACCATGACAACTCTCAGCGTGAGCACTGTCACTGTGGGAACTGGCATTGTGTGCAATTCCACCATGGGCAATGTCACCATGGGCACTATCACTGTGAGCACTGTCAATATAAGCACGTCAACATGAGCCCTGTCACCATTGGCAATGTCACCGTGAGAAGTGTCACTATAGGCGATGTCACCGTGGGCACTGTCACCATGGTCACTGCCACCACTGTCACTGTCATTTTGAGCACTGTCACCATGGGTATTGCAACCATGAGCACTGTCACCATGAGCACTGTCACCATTGCGATTATCACCATGTGTACTGTCACCATGGGCACTATCACAATGAGAACTGTCAGCGTGGGCACTGTCACTGTTGGCAAGGGCACCGTGGGCACTTCCACCATGGGCAATGTCACCATGGGCACTATCACTGTGAGCACTGTCAACATGAGCACGTCATCATGGGCACTGTCAACATGGGTACTATCTCGAAGGGCAATGTCACCATGAGCATTGTCAGGAAGGGCAATTTCACCATGAGCACTGTCACCAAAGGCACTATCACCATGAGCAATGTCACTGTGGGCCGTGTCACCAGGGGCACTATCACCATGGTTAATGTTATCATTGGCACTTTCCCCGTGAGCACTGTCACCCTGGGCACTGTCATCATGGGCACGGTCACCGTGAGCACTATCTCCATGAGCACAGCCACTGTGAACACCATCACCATAATCACTGGCCTCATCGGTACTGTCACCATGAGCACTGCCACAATGAGCACTGTCATCATGGGCACTTCCCCCATGAGCACTGTCACTATGAGAACTGCTAGCATGGGTATTTTCACCATGAGTACTGTCACCCTCTGTATTGTCACCATTTGCACTGTCACCATCAGGACTATTACCGTGAGTGCTATCACCGTGAGATCTCTCACCATGGTCACTGTCACCATGGCACCTTGCACAATGCGTGCTGTCAACATGAGTGCTGTCACCATTGGCACTATCACCGTGAGCATTCTCACTGTGGTCAGAGTCAACATGGGCTCTGTCACCATGAGCACTGTCACCATAGGCAATGTCACCGTGGTCAGTGTCACCATGAGCAATGTCTCCATGGGCACTCCTACAGTGGGCACTGTCACTGTGCGAACTGTCACCATGGTTACTGCCACTATGAGCAGTGTCTCTGTGAGTACTGTCAGCATGGGTTTTTACCGTGAGCACTGTCACCATGAGCCCTGTCACCATTTTTCAGTGCCACCATGTGCACTACCACCATGTGCACTCTCACCATGGGCACTATCACCGATAACACTGTCACCATAAGTACTGTCTGCATGGGCACTGTCACCAAGGGCACGGCCAACATGTGACCTGTAACCATTGTCAGTGTCACTGTGAGAAGTGTCACCATGGGAATTAACAACATAGGCACTCTCATCATGAGCACTGTCACCATGAGCACTGACACCACGAGCACTGTCACCCAGGGCAGTGCCACCATGAGCACTGTCACCACAACTGTTGCTATGAGAATTGTAACCATGGGCAATTTCTCAATGAGTAATGTCACCATGTGTATTTTCACCTTGGGCACTCTCAAAGTAAACAGTATTACCATGAGCACTTTCACTGTGAACACTGTCACCATGGGCACTGGCACAATGTGGTGTGTCACCATGAGCCATGTCACCATGGGCAATGTCACCATGAGAAGTGTCACCATAGGCAATGTCACCATGGGCAATGTCACCATGGGAACTGCCATTTTGAGCACTGTCACCATGGGTACTGCAACCATGAGTACTGTCACCATGAGTAATTTAACCATTGGCAGTATGACCATGTGCACTGTCACCATGGGCACTATCACCATGACAACTCTCAGCGTGAGCACTGTCACTGTTGGAAATGGCATTGTGTGCAATTCCACCATGGGCAATGTCACCATGGACATTATCGCTGTGAGCACTGTCAATATGAGCACGTCAGCATGAGCCCTGTCACCATGGGCAATGTCACTGTGAGAAGTGTCACTATAGGCAATGTCACCGTGGGCACTGTCACCATGGTCACTGCCACCACTGTCACTGTCATTTTGAGCACTGTCACCATGGGTACTGCAACCATGAGCGCTGTCACCATGAGCACTGTCACCATTGCAAGTATCACCATGTGCACTGTCACCATGGGCACTGGCACAATGTCGTGTGTCACCTTGAGCAATGTCACCATGGGAAATGTCACCGTGAGATGTGTCACCATAGGCAATGTCACCATGGGCTATGTCACCATGGGAAATGCCATTTTGCACACTGTCACCATGGGTACTGCAACCATGAGTACTGTCACCATTGGCAGTATGACCATGTGCACTGTCACCATGGGCACTATCACCATGACAACTCTCAGCGTGAGCACTGTCACTGTGGGAACTGGCATTGTGTGCAATTCCACCATGGGCAATGTCACCATGGGCACTATCACTGTGAGCACTGTCAATATAAGCACGTCAACATGAGCCCTGTCACCATGGGCAATGTCACCGTGAGAAGTGTCACTATAGGCGATGTCACCGTGGGCACTGTCACCATGGTCACTGCCACCACTGTCACTGTCATTTTGAGCACTGTCACCATGGGTATTGCAACCATGAGCACTGTCACCATGAGCACTGTCACCATTGCGATTATCACCATGTGTACTGTCACCATGGGCACTATCACAATGAGAACTGTCAGCGTGGGCACTGTCACTGTTGGCAAGGGCACCGTGGGCACTTCCACCATGGGCAATGTCACCATGGGCAGTATCACTTTGAGCACTGTCAACATGAGCACGTCACCATGGGCACTGTCAACATGGGTACTATCTCGAAGGTCAATGTCACCATGAGCATTGTCAGGATGGGCAACTTCACCGTGAGCACTGTCACCAATGGCACTATCACCATGAGTAATGTCACTGTGGGCCGTGTCACCAGGGGCACTATCACCATGGTTAATGTTATCATTGGCACTTTCCCCGTGAGCACTGTCACCCTGGGCACTGTCATCATGGGCACGGTCACCGTGAGCACTATCTCCATGAGCACAGCCACTGTGAACACCATCACCATAATCACTGGCCTCATCGGTACTGTCACCATGAGCACTGCCACAATGAGCACTGTCAGCATGGGCACTTCCCCAATGAGCACTGTCACTATGAGAACTGCTAGCATGGGTATTTTCACCATGAGTACTGTCACCCACTGTATTGTCACCATTTGCACTGTCACCATCAGGACTATTACCGTGAGTGCTATCACCGTGAGATCTCTCACCATGGTCACTGTCACCATGGCACCTTGCACAATGCGTGCTCTCAACATGAGTGCTGTCACCATTGGCACTATCACCGTGAGCATTCTCACTGTGGTCAGAGTCAACATGGGCTCTGTCACCATGAGCACTGTCACCATAGGCAATGTCACCGTGGTCAGTGTCACCATGAGCAATGTCTCCATGGGCACTCCTACAGTGGGCACTGTCACTGTGCGAACTGTCACCATGGTTACTGCCACTATGAGCAGTGTCTCTGTGAGTACTGTCAGCATGGGTTTTTACCGTGAGCACTGTCACCATGAGCCCTGTCACCATTTTTCAGTGCCACCATGTGCACTACCACCATGTGCACTCTCACCATGGGCACTATCACCGATAACACTGTCACCATAAGTACTGTCTGCATGGGCACTGTCACCAAGGGCACGGCCAACATGTGACCTGTAACCATTGTCAGTGTCACTGTGAGAAGTGTCACCATGGGAATTAACAACATAGGCACTCTCATCATGAGCACTGTCACCATGAGCACTGACACCACAAGCACTGTCACCCAGGGCAGTGCCACCATGAGCACTGTCACCACAACTGTTGCTATGAGAATTGTAACCATGGGCAATTTCTCAATGAGTAATGTCACCATGTGTATTTTCACCTTGGGCACTCTCAAAGTAAACAGTATTACCATGAGCACTTTCACTGTGAACACTGTCACCATGGGCACTGGCACAATGTGGTGTGTCACCATGAGCCATGTCACCATGGGAAATGTCACCGTGAGAAGTGTCACCATAGGCAATGTCACCATGGGCAATGTCACCATGGGAACTACCATTTTGAGCACTGTCACCATGGGTACTACAACCATGAGTACTGTCACCATGAGTAATTTAACCATTGGCATTATGACCATGTGCACTGTCACCATGGGCACTATCACCATGACAACTCTCAGCGTGAGCACTGTCACTGTTGGAAATGGCATTGTGTGCAATTCCACCATGGGCAATGTCACCATGGACATTATCGCTGTGAGCACTGTCAATATGAGCACGTCAACATGAGCCCTGTCACCATGGGCAATGTCACTGTGAGAAGTGTCACTATAGGCAATGTCACCGTGGGCACTGTCACCATGGTCACTGCCACCACTGTCACTGTCATTTTGAGCACTGTCACCATGGGTACTGCAACCATGAGTGCTGTCACCATGAGCACTGTCACCATGGGCACTATCACAATGAGAACTGTCAGCATGGGCACTGTCACTCTTGGCAATGTCACCATGGGCACTATCACTTTGAGCACTGTCAACATGAGCACGTCACCATGGGCACTGTCAACATGGGTACTATCTCGAAGGTCAATGTCACCATGAGCATTGTCAGGATGGGCAACTTCACCGTGAGCACTGTCACCAATGGCACTATCACCATGAGCAATGTCACTGTGGGCCGTGTCACCAGGGGCACTATCACCATGGTTAATGTTATCATTGGCAATTTCCCCGTGAGCACTGTCACCCTGGGCACTGTCATCATGGGCACGGTCACCGTGAGCACTATCTCCATGAGCACAGCCACTGTGAACACCATCACCATAATCACTGGCCTCATCGGTACTGTCACCATGAGCACTGCCACAATGAGCACTGTCAGCATGGGCACATCCCCCATGAGCACTGTCACTATGAGAACTGCTACCATGGGTATTTTCACCATGTGTACTGTCACCCTGTGTATTGTCACCATTTGCACTGTCACCATGAGGACTATTACCGTGAGCGCTATCACCGTGAGATCTCTCACCATGGTCACTGTCACCATGGCACCTTGCACAATGGGGGCTGTCAACATGAGTGCTGGCACCATTGGCACTATCACTGTGAGCATTCTCACTGTGGTCAGTGTCACCATGGGCACTGTCACCATGAGCACTGTCACCATAGGCAATGTCACCATGGTCAGTGTCACCATGAGCACTGTCAACATGGGCACTCATACAGTGGGCACTGTCACTGTGAGCACTGTCACCTTGGGTACTGCCACCATGAGCGCTGTCACCATGAGCACTGTCACCATTGTGAGTATCACAATGTGCACTGTCACCATGGGCACTGGCACAATGTCGTGTGTCACCTTGAGCAATGTCACCATGGGAAATGTCACCGTGAGATGTGTCACCATAGGCAATGTCACCATTGGCAATGTCACCATGGGAAATGCCATTTTGCACACTGTCACCATGGGTACTGCAACCATGAGTACTGTCACCATTGGCAGTATGACCATGTGCACTGTCACCATGGGCACTATCACCATGACAACTCTCAGCGTGAGCACTGTCACTGTGGGAACTGGCATTGTGTGCAATTCCACCATGGGCAATGTCACCATGGGCACTATCACTGTGAGCACTGTCAATATAAGCACGTCAACATGAGCCCTGTCACCATGGGCAATGTCACCGTGAGAAGTGTCACTATAGGCGATGTCACCGTGGGCACTGTCACCATGGTCACTGCCACCACTGTCACTGTCATTTTGAGCACTGTCACCATGGGTATTGCAACCATGAGCACTTTCACCATGAGCACTGTCACCATTGCGATTATCACCATGTGTACTGTCACCATGGGCACTATCACAATGAGAACTGTCAGCGTGGGCACTGTCACTGTTGGCAAGGGCACCGTGGGCACTTCCACCATGGGCAATGTCACCATGGGCACTATCACTTTGAGCACTGTCAACATGAGCACGTCACCATGGGCACTGTCAACATGGGTACTATCTCGAAGGTCAATGTCACCATGAGCATTGTCAGGATGGGCAACTTCACCATGAGCACTGTCACCAATGGCACTATCACCATGAGTAATGTCACTGTGGGCCGTGTCACCAGGGGCACTATCACCATGGTTAATGTTATCATTGGCACTTTCCCCGTGAGCACTGTCACCCTGGGCACTGTCATCATGGGCACGGTCACCGTGAGCATTATCTCCATGAGCACAGCCACTGTGAACACCATCACCATAATCACTGGCCTCATCGGTACTGTCACTATGAGCACTGCCACAATGAGCACTGTCAGCATGGGCACTTCCCCAATGAGCACTGTCACTATGAGAACTGCTAGCATGGGTATTTTCACCATGAGTACTGTCACCCTCTGTATTGTCACCATTTGCACTGTCACCATCAGGACTATTACCGTGAGTGCTATCACCGTGAGATCTCTCACCATGGTCACTGTCACCATGGCACCTTGCACAATGCGTGCTGTCAACATGAGTGCTGTCACCATTGGCAATATCACCGTGAGCATTCTCACTGTGGTCAGAGTCAACATGGGCTCTGTCACCATGAGCACTGTCACCATAGGCAATGTCACCGTGGTCAGTGTCACCATGAGCAATGTCTCCATGGGCACTCCTACAGTGGGCACTGTCACTGTGCGAACTGTCACCATGGTTACTGCCACTATGAGCAGTGTCTCTGTGAGTACTGTCAGCATGGGTTTTTACCGTGAGCACTGTCACCATGAGCCCTGTCACCATTTTTCAGTGCCACCATGTGCACTACCACCATGTGCACTCTCACCATGGGCACTATCACCGATAACACTGTCACCATAAGTACTGTCTGCATGGGCACTGTCACCAAGGGCACGGCCAACATGTGACCTGTAACCATTGTCAGTGTCACTGTGAGAAGTGTCACCATGGGAATTAACAACATAGGCACTCTCATCATGAGCACTGTCACCATGAGCACTGACACCACGAGCACTGTCACCCAGGGCAGTGCCACCATGAGCACTGTCACCATAACTCTTGCTATGAGAATTGTAACCATGGGCAATTTCTCAATGAGTAATGTCACCATGTGTATTTTCACCTTGGGCACTCTCAAAGTAAACAGTATTACCATGAGCACTTTCACTGTGAACACTGTCACCATGGGCACTGGCACAATGTGGTGTGTCACCATGAGCCATGTCACCATGGGAAATGTCACCGTGAGAAGTGTCACCATAGGCAATGTCACCATGGGCAATGTCACCATGGGAACTGCCATTTTGAGCACTGTCACCATGGGTACTGCAACCATGAGTACTGTCAGCATGAGTAATTTAACCATTGGCAGTATGACCATGTGCACTGTCACCATGGGCACTATCACCATGACAACTCTCAGCGTGAGCACTGTCACTGTTGGAAATGGCATTGTGTGCAATTCCACCATGGGCAATGTCACCATGGACATTATCGCTGTGAGCACTGTCAATATGAGCACGTCAACATGAGCCCTGTCACCATGGGCAATGTCACTGTGAGAAGTGTCACTATAGGCAATGTCACCGTGGGCACTGTCACCATGGTCACTGCCACCACTGTCACTGTCATTTTGAGCACTGTCACCATGGGTACTGCAACCATGAGCGCTGTCACCATGAGCACTGTCACCATTGCAAGTATCACCATGTGCACTGTCACCATGGGCACTATCACAATGAGAACTGTCAGCATGGGCACTGTCACTCTTGGCAATGTCACCATGGGCACTATCACTTTGAGCACTGTCAACATGAGCACGTCACCATGGGCACTGTCAACATGGGTACTATCTCGAAGGTCAATGTCACCATGAGCATTGTCAGGATGGGCAACTTCACCGTGAGCACTGTCACCAATGGCACTATCACCATGAGCAATGTCACTGTGGGCCGTGTCACCAGGGGCACTATCACCATGGTTAATGTTATCATTGGCACTTTCCCCGTGAGCACTGTCACCCTGGGCACTGTCATCATGGGCACGGTCACCGTGAGCACTATCTCCATGAGCACAGCCACAGTGAACACCATCACCATAATCACTGGCCTCATCGGTACTGTCACCATGAGCACTGCCACAATGAGCACTGTCAGCATGGGCACTTCCCCCATGAGCACTGTCACTATGAGAACTGCTAGCATGGGTATTTTCACCATGAGTACTGTCACCCTCTGTATTGTCACCATTTGCACTGTCACCATCAGGACTATTACCGTGAGTGCTATCACCGTGAGATCTCTCACCATGGTCACTGTCACCATGGCACCTTGCACAATGCATGCTGTCAACATGAGTGCTGTCACCATTGGCACTATCACCGTGAGCATTCTCACTGTGGTCAGAGTCAACATGGGCTCTGTCACCATGAGCACTGTCACCATAGGCAATGTCACCGTGGTCAGTGTCACCATGAGCAATGTCTCCATGGGCACTCCTACAGTGGGCACTGTCACTGTGCGAACTGTCACCATGGTTACTGCCACTATGAGCAGTGTCTCTGTGAGTACTGTCAGCATGGGTTTTTACCGTGAGCACTGTCACCATGAGCCCTGTCACCATTTTTCAGTGCCACCATGTGCACTACCACCATGTGCACTCTCACCATGGGCACTATCACCGATAACACTGTCACCATAAGTACTGTCTGCATGGGCACTGTCACCAAGGGCACGGCCAACATGTGACCTGTAACCATTGTCAGTGTCACTGTGAGAAGTGTCACCATGGGAATTAACAACATAGGCACTCTCATCATGAGCACTGTCACCATGAGCACTGACACCACGAGCACTGTCACCCAGGGCAGTGCCACCATGAGCACTGTCACCACAACTGTTGCTATGAGAATTGTAACCATGGGCAATTTCTCAATGAGTAATGTCACCATGTGTATTTTCACCTTGGGCACTCTCAAAGTAAACAGTATTACCATGAGCACTTTCACTGTGAACACTGTCACCATGGGCACTGGCACAATGTGGTGTGTCACCATGAGCCATGTCACCATGGGAAATGTCACCGTGAGAAGTGTCACCATAGGCAATGTCACCATGGGCAATGTCAGCATGGGAACTGCCATTTTGAGCACTGTCACCATGGGTACTGCAACCATGAGTACTGTCACCATGAGTAATTTAACCATTGGCAGTATGACCATGTGCACTGTCACCATGGGCACTATCACCATGACGACTCTCAGCGTGAGCACTGTCACTGTTGGAAATGGCATTGTGTGCAATTCCACCATGGGCAATGTCACCATGGACATTATCGCTGTGAGCACTGTCAATATGAGCACGTCAACATGAGCCCTGTCACCATGGGCAATGTCACTGTGAGAAGTGTCACTATAGGCAATGTCACCGTGGGCACTGTCACCATGGTCACTGCCACCACTGTCACTGTCATTTTGAGCACTGTCACCATGGGTACTGCAACCATGAGCGCTGTCACCATGAGCACTGTCACCATTGCAAGTATCACCATGTGCACTGTCACCATGGGCACTATCACAATGAGAACTGTCAGCATGGGCACTGTCACTCTTGGCAATGTCACCATGGGCACTATCACTTTGAGCACTGTCAACATGAGCACGTCACCATGGGCACTGTCAACATGGGTACTATCTCGAAGGTCAATGTCACCATGAGCATTGTCAGGATGGGCAACTTCACCGTGAGCACTGTCACCAATGGCACTATCACCATGAGCAATGTCACTGTGGGCCGTGTCACCAGGGGCACTATCACCATGGTTAATGTTATCATTGGCACTTTCCCCGTGAGCACTGTCACCCTGGGCACTGTCATCATGGGCACGGTCACCATGAGCACTATCTCCATGAGCACAGCCACTGTGAACACCATCACCATAATCACTGGCCTCATCGGTACTGTCACCATGAGCACTGCCACAATGAGCACTGTCAGCATGGGCACTTCCCCCATGAGCACTGTCACTATGAGAACTGCTAGCATGGGTATTTTCACCATGAGTACTGTCACCCTCTGTATTGTCACCATTTGCACTGTCACCATCAGGACTATTACCGTGAGTGCTATCACCGTGAGATCTCTCACCATGGTCACTGTCACCATGGCACCTTGCACAATGCGTGCTGTCAACATGAGTGCTGTCACCATTGGCACTATCACCGTGAGCATTCTCACTGTGGTCAGAGTCAACATGGGCTCTGTCACCATGAGCACTGTCACCATAGGCAATGTCACCGTGGTCAGTGTCACCATGAGCAATGTCTCCATAGGCACTCCTACAGTGGGCACTGTCACTGTGCGAACTGTCACCATGGTTACTGCCACTATGAGCAGTGTCTCTGTGAGTACTGTCAGCATGGGTTTTTACCGTGAGCACTGTCACCATGAGCCCTGTCACCATTTTTCAGTGCCACCATGTGCACTACCACCATGTGCACTCTCACCATGGGCACTATCACCGATAACACTGTCACCATAAGTACTGTCTGCATGGGCACTGTCACCAAGGGCACGGCCAACATGTGACCTGTAACCATTGTCAGTGTCACTGTGAGAAGTGTCACCATGGGAATTAACAACATAGGCACTCTCATCATGAGCACTGTCACCATGAGCACTGACACCACGAGCACTGTCACCCAGGGCAGTGCCACCATGAGCACTGTCACCATAACTGTTGCTATGAGAATTGTAACCATGGGCAATTTCTCAATGAGTAATGTCACCATGTGTATTTTCACCTTGGGCATTCTCAAAGTAAACATTATTACCATGAGCACTTTCACTGTGAACACTGTCACCATGGGCACTGGCACAATGTGGTGTGTCACCATGAGCCATGTCACCATGGGAAATGTCACCGTGAGAAGTGTCACCATAGGCAATGTCACCATGGGCAATGTCACCATGGGAACTGCCATTTTGAGCACTGTCACCATGGGTACTACAACAATGAGTACTGTCACCATGAGTAATTTAACCATTGGCAGTATGACCATGTGCACTGTCACCATGGGCACTATCACCATGACAACTCTCAGCGTGAGCACTGTCACTGTTGGAAATGGCATTGTGTGCAATTCCACCATGGGCAATGTCACCATGGACATTATCGCTGTGAGCACTGTCAATATGAGCACGTCAACATGAGCCCTGTCACCATGGGCAATGTCACTGTGAGAAGTGTCACTATAGGCAATGTCACCGTGGGCACTGTCACCATGGTCACTGCCACCACTGTCACTGTCATTTTGAGCACTGTCACCATGGGTACTGCAACCATGAGCGCTGTCACCATGAGCACTGTCACCATTGCAAGTGTCACCATGTGCACTGTCACCATGGGCACTATCACAATGAGAACTGTCAGCATGGGCACTGTCACTCTTGGCAATGTCACCATGGGCACTATCACTTTGAGCACTGTCAACATGAGCACGTCACCATGGGCACTGTCAACATGGGTACTATCTCGAAGGTCAATGTCACCATGAGCATTGTCAGGATGGGCAACTTCACCGTGAGCACTGTCACCAATGGCACTATCACCATGAGCAATGTCACTGTGGGCCGTGTCACCAGGGGCACTATCACCATGGTTAATGTTATCATTGGCAATTTCCCCGTGAGCACTGTCACCCTGGGCACTGTCATCATGGGCACGGTCACCGTGAGCACTATCTCCATGAGCACAGCCACTGTGAACACCATCACCATAATCACTGGCCTCATCGGTACTGTCACCATGAGCACTGCCACAATGAGCACTGTCAGCATGGGCACATCCCCCATGAGCACTGTCACTATGAGAACTGCTACCATGGGTATTTTCACCATGTGTACTGTCACCCTGTGTATTGTCACCATTTGCACTGTCACCATGAGGACTATTACCGTGAGCGCTATCACCGTGAGATCTCTCACCATGGTCACTGTCACCATGGCACCTTGCACAATGGGGGCTGTCAACATGAGTGCTGGCACCATTGGCACTATCACTGTGAGCATTCTCACTGTGGTCAGTGTCACCATGGGCACTCTCACCATGAGCACTGTCACCATAGGCAATGTCACCATGGTCAGTGTCACCATGAGCACTGTCAACATGGGCACTCATACAGTGGGCACTGTCACTGTGAGCACTGTCACCTTGGGTACTGCCACCATGAGCGCTGTCACCATGAGCACTGTCACCATTGTGAGTATCACAATGTGCACTGTCACCATGGGCACTGGCACAATGTCGTGTGTCACCTTGAGCAATGTCACCATGGGAAATGTCACCGTGAGATGTGTCACCATAGGCAATGTCACGATGGGCAATGTCACCATGGGAAATGCCATTTTGCACACTGTCACCATGGGTACTGCAACCATGAGTACTGTCACCATTGGCAGTATGACCATGTGCACTTTCACCATGGGCACTATCACCATGACAACTCTCAGCGTGAGCACTGTCACTGTGGGAACTGGCATTGTGTGCAATTCCACCATGGGCAATGTCACCATGGGCACTATCACTGTGAGCACTGTCAATATAAGCACGTCAACATGAGCCCTGTCACCATTGGCAATGTCACCGTGAGAAGTGTCACTATAGGCGATGTCACCGTGGGGACTGTCACCATGGTCACTGCCACCACTGTCACTGTCATTTTGAGCACTGTCACCATGGGTATTGCAACCATGAGCACTGTCACCATGAGCACTGTCACCATTGCGATTGTCACCATGTGTACTGTCACCATGGGCACTATCACAATGAGACCTGTCAGCGTGGGCACTGTCACTGTTGGCAAGGGCACAGTGGGCACTTCCACCATGGCCAATGTCACCATGGGCAGTATCACTTTGAGCACTGTCAACATGAGCACGTCACCATGGGCACTGTCAACATGGGTACTATCTCGAAGGGCAATGTCACCATGAGCATTGTCAGGATGGGCAACTTCACCGTGAGCACTGTCACCAATGGCACTATCACCATGAGCAATGTCACTGTGGGCCGTGTCACCAGGGGCACTATCACCATGGTTAATGTTATCATTGGCAATTTCCCCGTGAGCACTGTCACCCTCTGCACAGTCATCATGGGCATGGTCACCGTGAGCACTATCTCCATGAGCACAGCCACTGTGAACACCATCACCATAATCACTGGCCTCATCGGTACTGTCACCATGAGCACTGCCACAATGAGCACTGTCAGCATGGGCACATCCCCCATGAGCACTGTCACTATGAGAACTGCTACCATGGGTATTTTCACCATGTGTACTGTCACCCTGTGTATTGTCACCATTTGCACTGTCACCATGAGGACTATTACCGTGAGCGCTATCACCGTGAGATCTCTCACCATGGTCACTGTCACCATGGCACCTTGCACAATGGGGGCTGTCAACATGAGTGCTGGCACCATTGGCACTATCACTGTGAGCATTCTCACTGTGGTCAGTGTCACCATGGGCACTGTCACCATGAGCACTGTCACCATAGGCAATGTCACCATGGTCAGTGTCACCATGAGCACTGTCAACATGGGCACTCATACAGTGGGCACTGTCACTGTGAGCACTGTCACCTTGGGTACTGCCACCATGAGCGCTGTCACCATGAGCACTGTCACCATTGTGAGTATCACAATGTGCACTGTCACCATGGGCACTGGCACAATGTCGTGTGTCACCTTGAGCAATGTCACCATGGGAAATGTCACCGTGAGATGTGTCACCATAGGCAATGTCACCATGGGCAATGTCACCATGGGAAATGCCATTTTGCACACTGTCACCATGGGTACTGCAACCATGAGTACTGTCACCATTGGCAGTATGACCATGTGCACTGTCACCATGGGCACTATCACCATGACAACTCTCAGCGTGAGCACTGTCACTGTGGGAACTGGCATTGTGTGCAATTCCACCATGGGCAATGTCACCATGGGCACTATCACTGTGAGCACTGTCAATATAAGCACGTCAACATGAGCCCTGTCACCATTGGCAATGTCACCGTGAGAAGTGTCACTATAGGCGATGTCACCGTGGGGACTGTCACCATGGTCACTGCCACCACTGTTACTGTCATTTTGAGCACTGTCACCATGGGTTTTGCAACCATGAGCACTGTCACCATGAGCACTGTCACCATTGCGATTATCACCATGTGTACTGTCACCATGGGCACTATCACAATGAGACCTGTCAGCGTGGGCACTGTCACTGTTGGCAAGGGCACCGTGGGCACTTCCACCTTGGGCAGTGTCACCATGGGCACTATCACTTTGAGCACTGTCAACATGAGCACGTCACCATGGGCACTGTCAACATGGGTACTATCTCGAAGGGCAATGTCACCATGAGCATTGTCAGGAAGGGCAATTTCACCATGAGCACTGTCACCAAAGGCACTATCACCATGAGCAATGTCACTGTGGGCCGTGTCACCAGGGGCACTATCACCATGGTTAATGTTATCATTGGCACTTTCCCCGTGAGCACTGTCACCCTGGGCACTGTCATCATGGGCACGGTCACCGTGAGCACTATCTCCATGAGCACAGCCACTGTGAACACCATCACCATAATCACTGGCCTCATCGGTACTGTCACCATGAGCACTGCCACAATGAGCACTGTCAGCATGGGCACTTCCCCCATGAGCACTGTCACTATGAGAACTGCTAGCATGGGTATTTTCACCATGAGTACTGTCACCCACTGTATTGTCACCATTTGCACTGTCACCATCAGGACTATTACCGTGAGTGCTATCACCGTGAGATCTCTCACCATGGTCACTGTCACCATGGCACCTTGCACAATGCGTGCTCTCAACATGAGTGCTGTCACCATTGGCACTATCACCGTGAGCATTCTCACTGTGGTCAGAGTCAACATGGGCTCTGTCACCATGAGCACTGTCACCATAGGCAATGTCACCGTGGTCAGTGTCACCATGAGCAATGTCTCCATGGGCACTCCTACAGTGGGCACTGTCACTGTGCGAACTGTCACCATGGTTACTGCCACTATGAGCAGTGTCTCTGTGAGTACTGTCAGCATGGGTTTTTACCGTGAGCACTGTCACCATGAGCCCTGTCACCATTTTTCAGTGCCACCATGTGCACTACCACCATGTGCACTCTCACCATGGGCACTATCACCGATAACACTGTCACCATAAGTACTGTCTGCATGGGCACTGTCACCAAGGGCACGGCCAACATGTGACCTGTAACCATTGTCAGTGTCACTGTGAGAAGTGTCACCATGGGAATTAACAACATAGGCACTCTCATCATGAGCACTGTCACCATGAGCACTGACACCACGAGCACTGTCACCCAGGGCAGTGCCACCATGAGCACTGTCACCACAACTGTTGCTATGAGAATTGTAACCATGGGCAATTTCTCAATGAGTAATGTCACCATGTGTATTTTCACCTTGGGCACTCTCAAAGTAAACAGTATTACCATGAGCACTTTCACTGTGAACACTGTCACCATGGGCACTGGCACAATGTGGTGTGTCACCATGAGCCATGTCACCATGGGAAATGTCACCGTGAGAAGTGTCACCATAGGCAATGTCACCATGGGCAATGTCACCATGGGAACTACCATTTTGAGCACTGTCACCATGGGTACTACAACCATGAGTACTGTCACCATGAGTAATTTAACCATTGGCATTATGACCATGTGCACTGTCACCATGGGCACTATCACCATGACAACTCTCAGCGTGAGCACTGTCACTGTTGGAAATGGCATTGTGTGCAATTCCACCATGGGCAATGTCACCATGGACATTATCGCTGTGAGCACTGTCAATATGAGCACGTCAACATGAGCCCTGTCACCATGGGCAATGTCACTGTGAGAAGTGTCACTATAGGCAATGTCACCGTGGGCACTGTCACCATGGTCACTGCCACCACTGTCACTGTCATTTTGAGCACTGTCACCATGGGTACTGCAACCATGAGTGCTGTCACCATGAGCACTGTCACCATGGGCACTATCACAATGAGAACTGTCAGCATGGGCACTGTCACTCTTGGCAATGTCACCATGGGCACTATCACTTTGAGCACTGTCAACATGAGCACGTCACCATGGGCACTGTCAACATGGGTACTATCTCGAAGGTCAATGTCACCATGAGCATTGTCAGGATGGGCAACTTCACCGTGAGCACTGTCACCAATGGCACTATCACCATGAGCAATGTCACTGTGGGCCGTGTCACCAGGGGCACTATCACCATGGTTAATGTTATCATTGGCACTTTCCCCGTGAGCACTGTCACCCTGGGCACTGTCATCATGGGCACGGTCACCGTGAGCACTATCTCCATGAGCACAGCCACTGTGAACACCATCACCATAATCACTGGCCTCATCGGTACTGTCACCATGAGCACTGCCACAATGAGCACTGTCAGCATGGGTACTTCCCCCATGAGCACTGTCACTATGAGAACTGCTACCATGGGTATTTTCACCATGTGTACTGTCACCCTGTGTATTGTCACCATTTGCACTGTCACCATGAGGACTATTACCATGAGCGCTATCACCGTGAGATCTCTCACCATGGTCACTGTCACCATGGCACCTTGCACAATGCGTGCTGTCAACATGAGTGCTGGCACCATTGGCACTATCACCGTGAGCATTCTCACTGTGGTCAGTGTCACCATGGGCACTGTCACCATGAGCACTGTCACCATAGGCAATGTCACCATGGTCAGTGTCACCATGATCACTGTCAACATGGGCACTCATACAGTGGGCACTGTCACTGTGAGCACTGTCACCTTGGGTACTGCCACCATGAGCGCTGTCACGATGAGCACTGTCACCATTGCGAGAATCACAATGTGCACTGTTACCATGGGCACTGGCACAATGTCGTGTGTCACCTTGAGCAATGTCACCATGGGAAATGTCACCGTGAGATGTGTCACCATAGGCAATGTCACCATGGGAAATGCCATTTTGCACACTGTCACCATGGGTACTGCAACCATGAGTACTGTCACCATTGGCAGTATGACCATGTGCACTGTCACCATGGGCACTATCACCATGACAACTCTCAGCGTGAGCACTGTCACTGTGGGAACTGGCATTGTGTGCAATTCCACCATGGGCAATGTCACCATGGGCACTATCCCTGTGAGCACTGTCAATATAAGCACGTCAACATGAGCCCTGTCACCATTGGCAATGTCACCGTGAGAAGTGTCACTATAGGCGATGTCACCGTGGGCACTGTCACCATGGTCACTGCCACCACTGTCACTGTCATTTTGAGCACTGTCACCATGGGTATTGCAACCATGAGCACTGTCACCATGAGCACTGTCACCATTGCGATTATCACCATGTGTACTGTCACCATGGGCACTATCACAATGAGAACTGTCAGCGTGGGCACTCTCACTGTTGGCAAGGGCACCGTGGGCACTTCCACCATGGGCAATGTCACCATGGGCACTATCACTGTGAGCACTGTCAACATGAGCACGTCATCATGAGCACTGTCAACATGGGTACTATCTCGAAGGGCAATGTCACCATGAGCATTGTCAGGAAGGGCAATTTCACCATGAGCACTGTCACCAAAGGCACTATCACCATGAGCAATGTCACTGTGGGCCGTGTCACCAGGGGCACTATCACCATGGTTAATGTTATCATTGGCACTTTCCCCGTGAGCACTGTCACCCTGGGCACTGTCATCATGGGCACGGTCACCGTGAGCACTATCTCCATGAGCACAGCCACTGTGAACACCATCACCATAATCACTGGCCTCATCGGTACTGTCACCATGAGCACTGCCACAATGAGCACTGTCATCATGGGCACTTCCCCCATGAGCACTGTCACTATGAGAACTGCTAGCATGGGTATTTTCACCATGAGTACTGTCACCCTCTGTATTGTCACCATTTGCACTGTCACCATCAGGACTATTACCGTGAGTGCTATCACCGTGAGATCTCTCACCATGGTCACTGTCACCATGGCACCTTGCACAATGCGTGCTGTCAACATGAGTGCTGTCACCATTGGCACTATCACCGTGAGCATTCTCACTGTGGTCAGAGTCAACATGGGCTCTGTCACCATGAGCACTGTCACCATAGGCAATGTCACCGTGGTCAGTGTCACCATGAGCAATGTCTCCATGGGCACTCCTACAGTGGGCACTGTCACTGTGCGAACTGTCACCATGGTTACTGCCACTATGAGCAGTGTCTCTGTGAGTACTGTCAGCATGGGTTTTTACCGTGAGCACTGTCACCATGAGCCCTGTCACCATTTTTCAGTGCCACCATGTGCACTACCACCATGTGCACTCTCACCATGGGCACTATCACCGATAACACTGTCACCATAAGTACTGTCTGCATGGGCACTGTCACCAAGGGCACGGCCAACATGTGACCTGTAACCATTGTCAGTGTCACTGTGAGAAGTGTCACCATGGGAATTAACAACATAGGCACTCTCATCATGAGCACTGTCACCATGAGCACTGACACCACGAGCACTGTCACCCAGGGCAGTGCCACCATGAGCACTGTCACCACAACTGTTGCTATGAGAATTGTAACCATGGGCAATTTCTCAATGAGTAATGTCACCATGTGTATTTTCACCTTGGGCACTCTCAAAGTAAACAGTATTACCATGAGCACTTTCACTGTGAACACTGTCACCATGGGCACTGGCACAATGTGGTGTGTCACCATGAGCCATGTCACCATGGGCAATGTCACCGTGAGAAGTGTCACCATAGGCAATGTCACCATGGGCAATGTCACCATGGGAACTGCCATTTTGAGCACTGTCACCATGGGTACTACAACCATGAGTACTGTCACCATGAGTAATTTAACCATTGGCAGTATGACCATGTGCACTGTCACCATGGGCACTATCACCATGACAACTCTCAGCGTGAGCACTGTCACTGTTGGAAATGGCATTGTGTGCAATTCCACCATGGGCAATGTCACCATGGACATTATCGCTGTGAGCACTGTCAATATGAGCACGTCAGCATGAGCCCTGTCACCATGGGCAATGTCACTGTGAGAAGTGTCACTATAGGCAATGTCACCGTGGGCACTGTCACCATGGTCACTGCCACCACTGTCACTGTCATTTTGAGCACTGTCACCATGGGTACTGCAACCATGAGCGCTGTCACCATGAGCACTGTCACCATTGCAAGTATCACCATGTGCACTGTCACCATGGGCACTGGCACAATGTCGTGTGTCACCTTGAGCAATGTCACCATGGGAAATGTCACCGTGAGATGTGTCACCATAGGCAATGTCACCATGGGCAATGTCACCATGGGAAATGCCATTTTGCACACTGTCACCATGGGTACTGCAACCATGAGTACTGTCACCATTGGCAGTATGACCATGTGCACTGTCACCATGGGCACTATCACCATGACAACTCTCAGCGTGAGCACTGTCACTGTGGGAACTGGCATTGTGTGCAATTCCACCATGGGCAATGTCACCATGGGCACTATCACTGTGAGCACTGTCAATATAAGCACGTCAACATGAGCCCTGTCACCATGGGCAATGTCACCGTGAGAAGTGTCACTATAGGCGATGTCACCGTGGGCACTGTCACCATGGTCACTGCCACCACTGTCACTGTCATTTTGAGCACTGTCACCATGGGTATTGCAACCATGAGCACTGTCACCATGAGCACTGTCACCATTGCGATTATCACCATGTGTACTGTCACCATGGGCACTATCACAATGAGAACTGTCAGCGTGGGCACTGTCACTGTTGGCAAGGGCACCGTGGGCACTTCCACCATGGGCAATGTCACCATGGGCAGTATCACTTTGAGCACTGTCAACATGAGCACGTCACCATGGGCACTGTCAACATGGGTACTATCTCGAAGGTCAATGTCACCATGAGCATTGTCAGGATGGGCAACTTCACCGTGAGCACTGTCACCAATGGCACTATCACCATGAGTAATGTCACTGTGGGCCGTGTCACCAGGGGCACTATCACCATGGTTAATGTTATCATTGGCACTTTCCCCGTGAGCACTGTCACCCTGGGCACTGTCATCATGGGCACGGTCACCGTGAGCACTATCTCCATGAGCACAGCCACTGTGAACACCATCACCATAATCACTGGCCTCATCGGTACTGTCACCATGAGCACTGCCACAATGAGCACTGTCAGCATGGGCACTTCCCCAATGAGCACTGTCACTATGAGAACTGCTAGCATGGGTATTTTCACCATGAGTACTGTCACCCACTGTATTGTCACCATTTGCACTGTCACCATCAGGACTATTACCGTGAGTGCTATCACCGTGAGATCTCTCACCATGGTCACTGTCACCATGGCACCTTGCACAATGCGTGCTCTCAACATGAGTGCTGTCACCATTGGCACTATCACCGTGAGCATTCTCACTGTGGTCAGAGTCAACATGGGCTCTGTCACCATGAGCACTGTCACCATAGGCAATGTCACCGTGGTCAGTGTCACCATGAGCAATGTCTCCATGGGCACTCCTACAGTGGGCACTGTCACTGTGTGAACTGTCACCATGGTTACTGCCACTATGAGCAGTGTCTCTGTGAGTACTGTCAGCATGGGTTTTTACCGTGAGCACTGTCACCATGAGCCCTGTCACCATTTTTCAGTGCCACCATGTGCACTACCACCATGTGCACTCTCACCATGGGCACTATCACCGATAACACTGTCACCATAAGTACTGTCTGCATGGGCACTGTCACCAAGGGCACGGCCAACATGTGACCTGTAACCATTGTCAGTGTCACTGTGAGAAGTGTCACCATGGGAATTAACAACATAGGCACTCTCATCATGAGCACTGTCACCATGAGCACTGACACCACAAGCACTGTCACCCAGGGCAGTGCCACCATGAGCACTGTCACCACAACTGTTGCTATGAGAATTGTAACCATGGGCAATTTCTCAATGAGTAATGTCACCATGTGTATTTTCACCTTGGGCACTCTCAAAGTAAACAGTATTACCATGAGCACTTTCACTGTGAACACTGTCACCATGGGCACTGGCACAATGTGGTGTGTCACCATGAGCCATGTCACCATGGGAAATGTCACCGTGAGAAGTGTCACCATAGGCAATGTCACCATGGGCAATGTCACCATGGGAACTACCATTTTGAGCACTGTCACCATGGGTACTACAACCATGAGTACTGTCACCATGAGTAATTTAACCATTGGCATTATGACCATGTGCACTGTCACCATGGGCACTATCACCATGACAACTCTCAGCGTGAGCACTGTCACTGTTGGAAATGGCATTGTGTGCAATTCCACCATGGGCAATGTCACCATGGACATTATCGCTGTGAGCACTGTCAATATGAGCACGTCAACATGAGCCCTGTCACCATGGGCAATGTCACTGTGAGAAGTGTCACTATAGGCAATGTCACCGTGGGCACTGTCACCATGGTCACTGCCACCACTGTCACTGTCATTTTGAGCACTGTCACCATGGGTACTGCAACCATGAGTGCTGTCACCATGAGCACTGTCACCATGGGCACTATCACAATGAGAACTGTCAGCATGGGCACTGTCACTCTTGGCAATGTCACCATGGGCACTATCACTTTGAGCACTGTCAACATGAGCACGTCACCATGGGCACTGTCAACATGGGTACTATCTCGAAGGTCAATGTCACCATGAGCATTGTCAGGATGGGCAACTTCACCGTGAGCACTGTCACCAATGGCACTATCACCATGAGCAATGTCACTGTGGGCCGTGTCACCAGGGGCACTATCACCATGGTTAATGTTATCATTGGCACTTTCCCCGTGAGCACTGTCACCCTGGGCACTGTCATCATGGGCACGGTCACCGTGAGCACTATCTCCATGAGCACAGCCACTGTGAACACCATCACCATAATCACTGGCCTCATCGGTACTGTCACCATGAGCACTGCCACAATGAGCACTGTCAGCATGGGTACTTCCCCCATGAGCACTGTCACTATGAGAACTGCTACCATGGGTATTTTCACCATGTGTACTGTCACCCTGTGTATTGTCACCATTTGCACTGTCACCATGAGGACTATTACCATGAGCGCTATCACCGTGAGATCTCTCACCATGGTCACTGTCACCATGGCACCTTGCACAATGCGTGCTGTCAACATGAGTGCTGGCACCATTGGCACTATCACCGTGAGCATTCTCACTGTGGTCAGTGTCACCATGGGCACTGTCACCATGAGCACTGTCACCATAGGCAATGTCACCATGGTCAGTGTCACCATGATCACTGTCAACATGGGCACTCATACAGTGGGCACTGTCACTGTGAGCACTGTCACCTTGGGTACTGCCACCATGAGCGCTGTCACGATGAGCACTGTCACCATTGCGAGAATCACAATGTGCACTGTCACCATGGGCACTGGCACAATGTCGTGTGTCACCTTGAGCAATGTCACCATGGGAAATGTCACCGTGAGATGTGTCACCATAGGCAATGTCACCATGGGAAATGCCATTTTGCACACTGTCACCATGGGTACTGCAACCATGAGTACTGTCACCATTGGCAGTATGACCATGTGCACTGTCACCATGGGCACTATCACCATGACAACTCTCAGCGTGAGCACTGTCACTGTGGGAACTGGCATTGTGTGCAATTCCACCATGGGCAATGTCACCATGGGCACTATCACTGTGAGCACTGTCAATATAAGCACGTCAACATGAGCCCTGTCACCATTGGCAATGTCACCGTGAGAAGTGTCACTATAGGCGATGTCACCGTGGGGACTGTCACCATGGTCACTGCCACCACTGTCACTGTCATTTTGAGCACTGTCACCATGGGTATTGCAACCATGAGCACTGTCACCATGAGCACTGTCACCATTGCGATTATCACCATGTGTACTGTCACCATGGGCACTATCACAATGAGAACTGTCAGCGTGGGCACTGTCACTGTTGGCAAGGGCACCGTGGGCACTTCCACCATGGGCAATGTCACCATGGGCACTATCACTGTGAGCACTGTCAACATGAGCACGTCATCATGAGCACTGTCAACATGGGTACTATCTCGAAGGGCAATGTCACCATGAGCATTGTCAGGAAGGGCAATTTCACCATGAGCACTGTCACCAAAGGCACTATCACCATGAGCAATGTCACTGTGGGCCGTGTCACCAGGGGCACTATCACCATGGTTAATGTTATCATTGGCACTTTCCCCGTGAGCACTGTCACCCTGGGCACTGTCATCATGGGCACGGTCACCGTGAGCACTATCTCCATGAGCACAGCCACTGTGAACACCATCACCATAATCACTGGCCTCATCGGTACTGTCACCATGAGCACTGCCACAATGAGCACTGTCATCATGGGCACTTCCCCCATGAGCACTGTCACTATGAGAACTGCTAGCATGGGTATTTTCACCATGAGTACTGTCACCCTCTGTATTGTCACCATTTGCACTGTCACCATCAGGACTATTACCGTGAGTGCTATCACCGTGAGATCTCTCACCATGGTCACTGTCACCATGGCACCTTGCACAATGCGTGCTGTCAACATGAGTGCTGTCACCGTTGGCACTATCACCGTGAGCATTCTCACTGTGGTCAGAGTCAACATGGGCTCTGTCACCATGAGCACTGTCACCATAGGCAATGTCACCGTGGTCAGTGTCACCATGAGCAATGTCTCCATGGGCACTCCTACAGTGGGCACTGTCACTGTGCGAACTGTCACCATGGTTACTGCCACTATGAGCAGTGTCTCTGTGAGTACTGTCAGCATGGGTTTTTACCGTGAGCACTGTCACCATGAGCCCTGTCACCATTTTTCAGTGCCACCATGTGCACTACCACCATGGGCACTATCACCGATAACACTGTCACCATAAGTACTGTCTGCATGGGCACTGTCACCAAGGGCACGGCCAACATGTGACCTGTAACCATTGTCAGTGTCACTGTGAGAAGTGTCACCATGGGAATTAACAACATAGGCACTCTCATCTTGAGCACTGTCACCATGAGCACTGACACCACGAGCACTGTCACCCAGGGCAGTGCCACCATGAGCACTGTCACCATAACTGTTGCTATGAGAATTGTCACAATGGGCAATTTCTCAATGAGTAATGTCACCATGTGTATTTTCACCTTGGGCACTCTCAAAGTAAACAGTATTACCATGAGCACTTTCACTGTGAACACTGTCACCATGGGCACTGGCACAATGTGGTGTGTCACCATGAGCCATGTCACCATGGGAAATGTCACCGTGAGAAGTGTCACCATAGGCAATGTCACCATGGGCAATGTCACCATGGGAACTGCCATTTTGAGCACTGTCACCATGGGTACTGCAAACATGAGTACTGTCACCATGAGTAATTTAACCATTGGCAGTATGACCATGTGCACTGTCACCATGGGCACTATCAACATGACAACTCTCAGCGTGAGCACTGTCACTGTTGGAAATGTCATTGTGTGCAATTCCACCATGGGCAATGTCACCATGGACATTATCGCTGTGAGCACTGTCAATATGAGCACGTCAGCATGAGCCCTGTCACCATGGGCAATGTCACTGTGAGAAGTGTCACTATAGGCAATGTCACCGTGGGCACTGTCACCATGGTCACTGCCACCACTGTCACTGTCATTTTGAGCACTGTCACCATGGGTACTGCAACCATGAGCGCTGTCACCATGAGCACTGTCACCATTGCAAGTATCACCATGTGCACTGTCACCATGGGCACTATCACAATGAGAACTGTCAGCATGGGCACTGTCACTCTTGGCAATGTCACCATGGGCACTATCACTTTGAGCACTGTCAACATGAGCACGTCACCATGGGCACTGTCAACATGGGTACTATCTCGAAGGTCAATGTCACCATGAGCATTGTCAGGATGGGCAACTTCACCGTGAGCACTGTCACCAATGGCACTATCACCATGAGCAATGTCACTGTGGGCCGTGTCACCAGGGGCACTATCACCATGGTTAATGTTATCATTGGCACTTTCCCCGTGAGCACTGTCACCCTGGGCACTGTCATCATGGGCACGGTCACCGTGAGCACTATCTCCATGAGCACAGCCACTGTGAACACCATCACCATAATCACTGGCCTCATCGGTACTGTCACCATGAGCACTGCCACAATGAGCACTGTCAGCATGGGTACTTCCCCCATGAGCACTGTCACTATGAGAACTGCTACCATGGGTATTTTCACCATGTGTACTGTCACCCTGTGTATTGTCACCATTTGCACTGTCACCATGAGGACTATTACCATGAGCGCTATCACCGTGAGATCTCTCACCATGGTCACTGTCACCATGGCACCTTGCACAATGGGGGCTGTCAACATGAGTGCTGGCACCATTGGCACTATCACCGTGAGCATTCTCACTGTGGTCAGTGTCACCATGGGCACTGTCACCATGAGCACTGTCACCATAAGCAATGTCACCATGGTCAGTGTCACCATGAGCACTGTCAACATGGGCACTCATACAGTGGGCACTGTCACTGTGAGCACTGTCACCTTGGGTACTGCCACCATGAGCGCTGTCACGATGAGCACTGTCACCATTGCGAGTATCACAATGTGCACTGTCACCATGGGCACTGGCACAATGTCGTGTGTCACCTTGAGCAATGTCACCATGGGAAATGTCACCGTGAGATGTGTCACCATACGCAATGTCACCATGGGAAATGCCATTTTGTGCACTGTCACCATGGGTACTGCAACCATGAGTACTGTCACCATTGGCAGTATGACCATGTGCACTGTCACCATGGGCACTATCACCATGACAACTCTCAGCGTGAGCACTGTCACTGTGGGAACTGGCATTGTGTGCAATTCCACCATGGGCCATGTCACCATGGGCACTATCACTGTGAGCACTCTCAATATAAGCACGTCAACATGAGCCCTGTCACCATTGGCAATGTCACCGTGAGAAGTGTCACTATAGGCGATGTCACCGTGGGCACTGTCACCATGGTCACTGCCACCACTGTCACTGTCATTTTGAGCACTGTCACCTTGGGTATTGCAACCATGAGCACTGTCACCATGAGCACTGTCACCATTGCGATTATCACCATGTGTACTGTCACCATGGGCACTATCACAATGAGAACTGTCAGCGTGGGCACTGTCACTGTTGGCAAGGGCACCGTGGGCACTTCCACCATGGGCAATGTCACCATGGGCACTATCACTGTGAGCACTGTCAACATGAGCACGTCACCATGGGCACTGTCAACATGGGTACTATCTCGAAGGGCAATGTCACCATGAGCATTGTCAGGAAGGGCAATTTCACCATGAGCACTGTCACCAAAGGCACTATCACCATGAGCAATGTCACTGTGGGCCGTGTCACCAGGGGCACTATCACCATGGTTAATGTTATCATTGGCACTTTCCCCGTGAGCACTGTCACCCTGGGCACTGTCATCATGGGCACGGTCACCGTGAGCACTATCTCCATGAGCACAGCCACTGTGAACACCATCACCATAATCACTGGCCTCATCGGTACTGTCACCATGAGCACTGCCACAATGAGCACTGTCAGCATGGGCACTTCCCCCATGAGCACTGTCACTATGAGAACTGCTAGCATGGGTATTTTCACCATGAGTACTGTCACCCTCTGTATTGTCACCATTTGCACTGTCACCATCAGGACTATTACCGTGAGTGCTATCACCGTGAGATCTCTCACCATGGTCACTGTCACCATGGCACCTTGCACAATGCGTGCTGTCAACATGAGTGCTGTCACCATTGGCACTATCACCGTGAGCATTCTCACTGTGGTCAGAGTCAACATGGGCTCTGTCACCATGAGCACTGTCACCATAGGCAATGTCACCGTGGTCAGTGTCACCATGAGCAATGTCTCCATGGGCACTCCTACAGTGGGCACTGTCACTGTGCGAACTGTCACCATGGTTACTGCCACTATGAGCAGTGTCTCTGTGAGTACTGTCAGCATGGGTTTTTACCGTGAGCACTGTCACCATGAGCCCTGTCACCATTTTTCAGTGCCACCATGTGCACTACCACCATGTGCACTCTCACCATGGGCACTATCACCGATAACACTGTCACCATAAGTACTGTCTGCATGGGCACTGTCACCAAGGGCACGGCCAACATGTGACCTGTAACCATTGTCAGTGTCACTGTGAGAAGTGTCACCATGGGAATTAACAACATAGGCACTCTCATCATGAGCACTGTCACCATGAGCACTGACACCACGAGCACTGTCACCCAGGGCAGTGCCACCATGAGCACTGTCACCACAACTGTTGCTATGAGAATTGTAACCATGGGCAATTTCTCAATGAGTAATGTCACCATGTGTATTTTCACCTTGGGCACTCTCAAAGTAAACAGTATTACCATGAGCACTTTCACTGTGAACACTGTCACCATGGGCACTGGCACAATGTGGTGTGTCACCATGAGCCATGTCACCATGACAAATGTCACCGTGAGAAGTGTCACCATAGGCAATGTCACCATGGGCAATGTCACCATGGGAACTGCCATTTTGCACACTGTCACCATGGGTACTGCAACCATGAGTACTGTCACCATTGGCAGTATGACCATGTGCACTGTCACCATGGGCACTATCACCATGACAACCCTCAGCGTGAGCACTGTCACTGTGGGAACTGGCATTGTGTGCAATTCCACCATGGGCAATGTCACCATGGGCACTATCACTGTGAGCACTGTCAATATAAGCACGTCAACATGAGCCCTGTCACCATGGGCAATGTCACCGTGAGAAGTGTCACTATAGGTGATGTCACCGTGGGCACTGTCACCATGGTCACTGCCACCACTGTCACTGTCATTTTGAGCACTGTCACCATGGGTATTGCAACCATGAGCACTGTCACCATGAGCACTGTCACCATTGCGATTATCACCATGTGTACTGTCACCATGGGCACTATCACAATGAGAACTGTCAGCGTGGGCACTGTCACTGTTGGCAAGGGCACCGTGGGCACTTCCACCATGGGCAATGTCACCATGGGCACTATCACTTTGAGCACTGTCAACATGAGCACGTCACCATGGGCACTGTCAACATGGGTACTATCTCGAAGGTCAATGTCACCATGAGCAATGTCAGGATGGGCAACTTCACCGTGAGCACTGTCACCAATGGCACTATCACCATGAGCAATGTCACTGTGGGCCGTGTCACCAGGGGCACTATCACCATGGTTAATGTTATCATTGGCACTTTCCCCGTGAGCACTGTCACCCTGGGCACTGTCATCATGGGCACGGTCACCGTGAGCACTATCTCCATGAGCACAGCCACTGTGAACACCATCACCATAATCACTGGCCTCATCGGTACTGTCACCATGAACACTGCCACAATGAGCACTGTCAGCATGGGCACTTCCCCAATGAGCACTGTCACTATGAGAACTGCTAGCATGGGTATTTTCACCATGAGTACTGTCACCCTCTGTATTGTCACCATTTGCACTGTCACCATCAGGACTCTTACCGTGAGTGCTATCACCGTGAGATCTCTCACCATGGTCACTGTCACCATGGCACCTTGCACAATGGGGGCTGTCAACATGAGTTCTGGCACCATTGGCACTATCACCGTGAGCATTCTCACTGTGGTCAGTGTCACCATGGGCACTGTCACCATGAGCACTGTCACCATAGGCAATGTCACCATGGTCAGTGTCACCATGAGCACTGTCAACATGGGCACTCATACAGTGGGCACTGTCACTGTGAGCACTGTCACCTTGGGTACTGCCACCATGAGCGCTGTCACGATGAGCACTGTCACCATTGCGAGTATCACAATGTGCACTGTCACCATGGGCACTGGCACAATGTCGTGTGTCACCTTGAGCAATGTCACCATGGGAAATGTCACCGTGAGATGTGTCACCATACGCAATGTCACCATGGGAAATGCCATTTTGTGCACTGTCACCATGGGTACTGCAACCATGAGTACTGTCACCATTGGCAGTATGACCATGTGCACTGTCACCATGGGCACTATCACCATGACAACTCTCAGCGTGAGCACTGTCACTGTGGGAACTGGCATTGTGTGCAATTCCACCATGGGCAATGTCACCATGGGCACTATCACTGTGAGCACTGTCAATATAAGCACGTCAACATGAGCCCTGTCACCATTGGCAATGTCACCGTGAGAAGTGTCACTATAGGCGATGTCACCGTGGGCACTGTCACCATGGTCACTGCCACCACTGTCACTGTCATTTTGAGCACTGTCACCATGGGTATTGCAACCATGAGCACTGTCACCATGAGCACTGTCACCATTGCGATTATCACCATGTGTACTGTCACCATGGGCACTATCACAATGAGAACTGTCAGCGTGGGCACTGTCACTGTTGGCAAGGGCACCGTGGGCACTTCCACCATGGGCAATGTCACCATGGGCACTATCACTGTGAGCACTGTCAACATGAGCACGTCATCATGAGCACTGTCAACATGGGTACTATCTCGAAGGGCAATGTCACCATGAGCATTGTCAGGAAGGGCAATTTCACCATGAGCACTGTCACCAAAGGCACTATCACCATGAGCAATGTCACTGTGGGCCGTGTCACCAGGGGCACTATCACCATGGTTAATGTTATCATTGGCACTTTCCCCGTGAGCACTGTCACCCTGGGCACTGTCATCATGGGCACGGTCACCGTGAGCACTATCTCCATGAGCACAGCCACTGTGAACACCATCACCATAATCACTGGCCTCATCGGTACTGTCACCATGAGCACTGCCACAATGAGCACTGTCATCATGGGCACTTCCCCCATGAGCACTGTCACTATGAGAACTGCTAGCATGGGTATTTTCACCATGAGTACTGTCACCCTCTGTATTGTCACCATTTGCACTGTCACCATCAGGACTATTACCGTGAGTGCTATCACCGTGAGATCTCTCACCATGGTCACTGTCACCATGGCACCTTGCACAATGCGTGCTGTCAACATGAGTGCTGTCACCATTGGCACTATCACCGTGAGCATTCTCACTGTGGTCAGAGTCAACATGGGCTCTGTCACCATGAGCACTGTCACCATAGGCAATGTCACCGTGGTCAGTGTCACCATGAGCAATGTCTCCATGGGCACTCCTACAGTGGGCACTGTCACTGTGCGAACTGTCACCATGGTTACTGCCACTATGAGCAGTGTCTCTGTGAGTACTGTCAGCATGGGTTTTTACCGTGAGCACTGTCACCATGAGCCCTGTCACCATTTTTCAGTGCCACCATGTGCACTACCACCATGTGCACTCTCACCATGGGCACTATCACCGATAACACTGTCACCATAAGTACTGTCTGCATGGGCACTGTCACCAAGGGCACGGCCAACATGTGACCTGTAACCATTGTCAGTGTCACTGTGAGAAGTGTCACCATGGGAATTAACAACATAGGCACTCTCATCATGAGCACTGTCACCATGAGCACTGACACCACGAGCACTGTCACCCAGGGCAGTGCCACCATGAGCACTGTCACCACAACTGTTGCTATGAGAATTGTAACCATGGGCAATTTCTCAATGAGTAATGTCACCATGTGTATTTTCACCTTGGGCACTCTCAAAGTAAACAGTATTACCATGAGCACTTTCACTGTGAACACTGTCACCATGGGCACTGGCACAATGTGGTGTGTCACCATGAGCCATGTCACCATGGGCAATGTCACCATGAGAAGTGTCACCATAGGCAATGTCACCATGGGCAATGTCACCATGGGAACTGCCATTTTGAGCACTGTCACCATGGGTACTGCAACCATGAGTACTGTCACCATGAGTAATTTAACCATTGGCAGTATGACCATGTGCACTGTCACCATGGGCACTATCACCATGACAACTCTCAGCGTGAGCACTGTCACTGTTGGAAATGGCATTGTGTGCAATTCCACCATGGGCAATGTCACCATGGACATTATCGCTGTGAGCACTGTCAATATGAGCACGTCAGCATGAGCCCTGTCACCATGGGCAATGTCACTGTGAGAAGTGTCACTATAGGCAATGTCACCGTGGGCACTGTCACCATGGTCACTGCCACCACTGTCACTGTCATTTTGAGCACTGTCACCATGGGTACTGCAACCATGAGCGCTGTCACCATGAGCACTGTCACCATTGCAAGTATCACCATGTGCACTGTCACCATGGGCACTGGCACAATGTCGTGTGTCACCTTGAGCAATGTCACCATGGGAAATGTCACCGTGAGATGTGTCACCATAGGCAATGTCACCATGGGCAATGTCACCATGGGAAATGCCATTTTGCACACTGTCACCATGGGTACTGCAACCATGAGTACTGTCACCATTGGCAGTATGACCATGTGCACTGTCACCATGGGCACTATCACCATGACAACTCTCAGCGTGAGCACTGTCACTGTGGGAACTGGCATTGTGTGCAATTCCACCATGGGCAATGTCACCATGGGCACTATCACTGTGAGCACTGTCAATATAAGCACGTCAACATGAGCCCTGTCACCATGGGCAATGTCACCGTGAGAAGTGTCACTATAGGCGATGTCACCGTGGGCACTGTCACCATGGTCACTGCCACCACTGTCACTGTCATTTTGAGCACTGTCACCATGGGTATTGCAACCATGAGCACTGTCACCATGAGCACTGTCACCATTGCGATTATCACCATGTGTACTGTCACCATGGGCACTATCACAATGAGAACTGTCAGCGTGGGCACTGTCACTGTTGGCAAGGGCACCGTGGGCACTTCCACCATGGGCAATGTCACCATGGGCAGTATCACTTTGAGCACTGTCAACATGAGCACGTCACCATGGGCACTGTCAACATGGGTACTATCTCGAAGGTCAATGTCACCATGAGCATTGTCAGGATGGGCAACTTCACCGTGAGCACTGTCACCAATGGCACTATCACCATGAGTAATGTCACTGTGGGCCGTGTCACCAGGGGCACTATCACCATGGTTAATGTTATCATTGGCACTTTCCCCGTGAGCACTGTCACCCTGGGCACTGTCATCATGGGCACGGTCACCGTGAGCACTATCTCCATGAGCACAGCCACTGTGAACACCATCACCATAATCACTGGCCTCATCGGTACTGTCACCATGAGCACTGCCACAATGAGCACTGTCAGCATGGGCACTTCCCCAATGAGCACTGTCACTATGAGAACTGCTAGCATGGGTATTTTCACCATGAGTACTGTCACCCACTGTATTGTCACCATTTGCACTGTCACCATCAGGACTATTACCGTGAGTGCTATCACCGTGAGATCTCTCACCATGGTCACTGTCACCATGGCACCTTGCACAATGCGTGCTCTCAACATGAGTGCTGTCACCATTGGCACTATCACCGTGAGCATTCTCACTGTGGTCAGAGTCAACATGGGCTCTGTCACCATGAGCACTGTCACCATAGGCAATGTCACCGTGGTCAGTGTCACCATGAGCAATGTCTCCATGGGCACTCCTACAGTGGGCACTGTCACTGTGCGAACTGTCACCATGGTTACTGCCACTATGAGCAGTGTCTCTGTGAGTACTGTCAGCATGGGTTTTTACCGTGAGCACTGTCACCATGAGCCCTGTCACCATTTTTCAGTGCCACCATGTGCACTACCACCATGTGCACTCTCACCATGGGCACTATCACCGATAACACTGTCACCATAAGTACTGTCTGCATGGGCACTGTCACCAAGGGCACGGCCAACATGTGACCTGTAACCATTGTCAGTGTCACTGTGAGAAGTGTCACCATGGGAATTAACAACATAGGCACTCTCATCATGAGCACTGTCACCATGAGCACTGACACCACAAGCACTGTCACCCAGGGCAGTGCCACCATGAGCACTGTCACCACAACTGTTGCTATGAGAATTGTAACCATGGGCAATTTCTCAATGAGTAATGTCACCATGTGTATTTTCACCTTGGGCACTCTCAAAGTAAACAGTATTACCATGAGCACTTTCACTGTGAACACTGTCACCATGGGCACTGGCACAATGTGGTGTGTCACCATGAGCCATGTCACCATGGGAAATGTCACCGTGAGAAGTGTCACCATAGGCAATGTCACCATGGGCAATGTCACCATGGGAACTACCATTTTGAGCACTGTCACCATGGGTACTACAACCATGAGTACTGTCACCATGAGTAATTTAACCATTGGCATTATGACCATGTGCACTGTCACCATGGGCACTATCACCATGACAACTCTCAGCGTGAGCACTGTCACTGTTGGAAATGGCATTGTGTGCAATTCCACCATGGGCAATGTCACCATGGACATTATCGCTGTGAGCACTGTCAATATGAGCACGTCAACATGAGCCCTGTCACCATGGGCAATGTCACTGTGAGAAGTGTCACTATAGGCAATGTCACCGTGGGCACTGTCACCATGGTCACTGCCACCACTGTCACTGTCATTTTGAGCACTGTCACCATGGGTACTGCAACCATGAGTGCTGTCACCATGAGCACTGTCACCATGGGCACTATCACAATGAGAACTGTCAGCATGGGCACTGTCACTCTTGGCAATGTCACCATGGGCACTATCACTTTGAGCACTGTCAACATGAGCACGTCACCATGGGCACTGTCAACATGGGTACTATCTCGAAGGTCAATGTCACCATGAGCATTGTCAGGATGGGCAACTTCACCGTGAGCACTGTCACCAATGGCACTATCACCATGAGCAATGTCACTGTGGGCCGTGTCACCAGGGGCACTATCACCATGGTTAATGTTATCATTGGCAATTTCCCCGTGAGCACTGTCACCCTGGGCACTGTCATCATGGGCACGGTCACCGTGAGCACTATCTCCATGAGCACAGCCACTGTGAACACCATCACCATAATCACTGGCCTCATCGGTACTGTCACCATGAGCACTGCCACAATGAGCACTGTCAGCATGGGCACATCCCCCATGAGCACTGTCACTATGAGAACTGCTACCATGGGTATTTTCACCATGTGTACTGTCACCCTGTGTATTGTCACCATTTGCACTGTCACCATGAGGACTATTACCGTGAGCGCTATCACCGTGATATCTCTCACCATGGTCACTGTCACCATGGCACCTTGCACAATGGGGGCTGTCAACATGAGTGCTGGCACCATTGGCACTATCACTGTGAGCATTCTCACTGTGGTCAGTGTCACCATGGGCACTGTCACCATGAGCACTGTCACCATAGGCAATGTCACCATGGTCAGTGTCACCATGAGCACTGTGAACATGGGCACTCATACAGTGGGCACTTTCACTGTGAGCACTGTCACCTTGGGTACTGCCACCATGAGCGCTGTCACCATGAGCACTGTCACCATTGTGAGTATCACAATGTGCACTGTCACCATGGGCACTATCACAATGAGAACTGTCAGCATGGGCACTGTCACTCTTGGCAATGTCACCATGGGCACTATCACTTGGAGCACTGTCAACATGAGCACGTCACCATGGGCACTGTCAACATGGGTACTATCTCGAAGGTCAATGTCACCATGGGCATTGTCAGGATGGGCAACTTCACCGTGAGCACTGTCACCAATGGCACTATCACCATGAGCAATGTCACTGTGGGCCGTGTCACCAGGGGCACTATCACCATGGTTAATGTTATCATTGGCAATTTCCCCGTGAGCACTGTCACCCTGGGCACTGTCATCATGGGCACGGTCACCGTGAGCACTATCTCCATGAGCACAGCCACTGTGAACACCATCACCATAATCACTGGCCTCATCGGTACTGTCACCATGAGCACTGCCACAATGAGCACTGTCAGCATGGGCACATCTCCCATGAGCACTTTCACTATGAGAACTGCTACCATGGGTATTTTCACCATGTGTACTGTCACCCTGTGTATTGTCACCATTTGCACTGTCACCATGAGGACTATTACCGTGAGCGCTATCACCATGAGATCTCTCACCATGGTCACTGTCACCATGGCACCTTGCACAATGCGTGCTGTCAACATGAGTGCTGGCACCATTGGCACTATCACTGTGAGCATTCTCACTGTGGTCAGTGTCACCATGGGCACTGTCACCATGAGCACTGTCACCATAGGCAATGTCACCATGGTCAGTGTCACCATGAGCACTGTCAACATGGGCACTCATACAGTGGGCACTGTCACTGTGAGCACTGTCACCTTGGGTACTGCCACCATGAGCGCTGTCACCATGAGCACTGTCACCATTGTGAGTATCACAATGTGCACTGTCACCATGGGCACTGGCACAATGTCGTGTGTCACCTTGAGCAATGTCACCATGGGAAATGTCACCGTGAGATGTGTCACCATAGGCAATGTCACCATTGGCAATGTCACCATGGGAAATGCCATTTTGCACACTGTCACCATGGGTACTGCAACCATGAGTACTGTCACCATTGGCAGTATGACCATGTGCACTGTCACCATGGGCACTATCACCATGACAACTCTCAGCGTGAGCACTGTCACTGTGGGAACTGGCATTGTGTGCAATTCCACCATGGGCAATGTCACCATGGGCACTATCACTGTGAGCACTGTCAATATAAGCACGTCAACATGAGCCCTGTCACCATGGGCAATGTCACCGTGAGAAGTGTCACTATAGGCGATGTCACCGTGGGCACTGTCACCATGGTCACTGCCACCACTGTCACTGTCATTTTGAGCACTGTCACCATGGGTATTGCAACCATGAGCACTTTCACCATGAGCACTGTCACCATTGCGATTATCACCATGTGTACTGTCACCATGGGCACTATCACAATGAGAACTGTCAGCGTGGGCACTGTCACTGTTGGCAAGGGCACCGTGGGCACTTCCACCATGGGCAATGTCACCATGGGCACTATCACTTTGAGCACTGTCAACATGAGCACGTCACCATGGGCACTGTCAACATGGGTACTATCTCGAAGGTCAATGTCACCATGAGCATTGTCAGGATGGGCAACTTCACCGTGAGCACTGTCACCAATGGCACTATCACCATGAGTAATGTCACTGTGGGCCGTGTCACCAGGGGCACTATCACCATGGTTAATGTTATCATTGGCACTTTCCCCGTGAGCACTGTCACCCTGGGCACTGTCATCATGGGCACGGTCACCGTGAGCATTATCTCCATGAGCACAGCCACTGTGAACACCATCACCATAATCACTGGCCTCATCGGTACTGTCACTATGAGCACTGCCACAATGAGCACTGTCAGCATGGGCACTTCCCCAATGAGCACTGTCACTATGAGAACTGCTAGCATGGGTATTTTCACCATGAGTACTGTCACCCTCTGTATTGTCACCATTTGCACTGTCACCATCAGGACTATTACCGTGAGTGCTATCACCGTGAGATCTCTCACCATGGTCACTGTCACCATGGCACCTTGCACAATGCGTGCTGTCAACATGAGTGCTGTCACCATTGGCAATATCACCGTGAGCATTCTCACTGTGGTCAGAGTCAACATGGGCTCTGTCACCATGAGCACTGTCACCATAGGCAATGTCACCGTGGTCAGTGTCACCATGAGCAATGTCTCCATGGGCACTCCTACAGTGGGCACTGTCACTGTGCGAACTGTCACCATGGTTACTGCCACTATGAGCAGTGTCTCTGTGAGTACTGTCAGCATGGGTTTTTACCGTGAGCACTGTCACCATGAGCCCTGTCACCATTTTTCAGTGCCACCATGTGCACTACCACCATGTGCACTCTCACCATGGGCACTATCACCGATAACACTGTCACCATAAGTACTGTCTGCATGGGCACTGTCACCAAGGGCACGGCCAACATGTGACCTGTAACCATTGTCAGTGTCACTGTGAGAAGTGTCACCATGGGAATTAACAACATAGGCACTCTCATCATGAGCACTGTCACCATGAGCACTGACACCACGAGCACTGTCACCCAGGGCAGTGCCACCATGAGCACTGTCACCACAACTGTTGCTATGAGAATTGTAACCATGGGCAATTTCTCAATGAGTAATGTCACCATGTGTATTTTCACCTTGGGCACTCTCAAAGTAAACAGTATTACCATGAGCACTTTCACTGTGAACACTGTCACCATGGGCACTGGCACAATGTGGTGTGTCACCATGAGCCATGTCACCATGGGAAATGTCACCGTGAGAAGTGTCACCATAGGCAATGTCACCATGGGCAATGTCACCATGGGAACTACCATTTTGAGCACTGTCACCATGGGTACTACAACCATGAGTACTGTCACCATGAGTAATTTAACCATTGGCAGTATGACCATGTGCACTGTCACCATGGGCACTATCACCATGACAACTCTCAGCGTGAGCACTGTCACTGTTGGAAATGGCATTGTGTGCAATTCCACCATGGGCAATGTCACCATGGACATTATCGCTGTGAGCACTGTCAATATGAGCACGTCAACATGAGCCCTGTCACCATGGGCAATGTCACTGTGAGAAGTGTCACTATAGGCAATGTCACCGTGGGCACTGTCACCATGGTCACTGCCACCACTGTCACTGTCATTTTGTGCACTGTCACCATGGGTACCTCAACCATGAGTGCTGTCACCATGAGCACTGTCACCATTGCAAGTATCACCATGTGCACTGTCACCATGGGCACTATCACAATGAGAACTGTCAGCATGGGCACTGTCACTCTTGGCAATGTCACCATGGGCACTATCACTTGGAGCACTGTCAACATGAGCACGTCACCATGGGCACTGTCAACATGGGTACTATCTCGAAGGTCAATGTCACCATGAGCATTGTCAGGATGGGCAACTTCACCGTGAGCACTGTCACCAATGGCACTATCACCATGAGCAATGTCACTGTGGGCCGTGTCACCAGGGGCACTATCACCATGGTTAATGTTATCATTGGCAATTTCCCCGTGAGCACTGTCACCCTGGGCACTGTCATCATGGGCACGGTCACCGTGAGCACTATCTCCATGAGCACAGCCACTGTGAACACCATCACCATAATCACTGGCCTCATCGGTACTGTCACCATGAGCACTGCCACAATGAGCACTGTCAGCATGGGCACATCCCCCATGAGCACTGTCACTATGAGAACTGCTACCATGGGTATTTTCACCATGTGTACTGTCACCCTGTGTATTGTCACCATTTGCACTGTCACCATGAGGACTATTACCGTGAGCGCTATCACCGTGAGATCTCTCACCATGGTCACTGTCACCATGGCACCTTGCACAATGGGGGCTGTCAACATGAGTGCTGGCACCATTGGCACTATCACTGTGAGCATTCTCACTGTGGTCAGTGTCACCATGGGCACTGTCACCATGAGCACTGTCACCATAGGCAATGTCACCATGGTCAGTGTCACCATGAGCACTGTCAACATGGGCACTCATACAGTGGGCACTGTCACTGTGAGCAGTGTCACCTTGGGTACTGCCACCATGAGCGCTGTCACAATGAGCACTGTCACCATTGCGAGTATCACAATGTGCACTGTCACCATGGGCACTGGCACAATGTCGTGTGTCACCTTGAGCAATGTCACCATGGGAAATGTCACCGTGAGATGTGTCACCATAGGCAATGTCACCATGGGCAATGTCACCATGGGAAATGCCATTTTGCACACTGTCACCATGGGTACTGCAACCATGAGTACTGTCACCATTGGCAGTATGACCATGTGCACTGTCACCAGGGGCACTATCACCATGACAACTCTCAGCGTGAGCACTGTCACTGTGGGAACTGGCATTGTGTGCAATTCCACCATGGGCAATGTCACCATGGGCACTATCACTGTGAGCACTGTCAATATAAGCATGTCAACATGAGCCCTGTCACCATTGGCAATGTCACCGTGAGAAGTGTCACTATAGGCGATGTCACCGTGGGCACTGTCACCATGGTCACTGCCACCACTGTCACTGTCATTTTGAGCACTGTCACCATGGGTATTGCAACCATGAGCACTGTCACCATGAGCACTGTCACCATTGCGATTATCACCATGTGTACTGTCACCATGGGCACTATCACAATGAGAACTGTCAGCGTGGGCACTGTCACTGTTGGCAAGGGCACCGTGGGCACTTCCACCATGGGCAATGTCACCATGGGCACTATCACTGTGAGCACTGTCAACATGAGCACGTCACCATGGGCACTGTCACCATGGGTACTATCTCGAAGGGCAATGTCACCATGAGCATTGTCAGGAAGGGCAATTTCACCATGAGCACTGTCACCAAAGGCACTATCACCATGAGCAATGTCACTGTGGGCCGTGTCACCAGGGGCACTATCACCATGGTTAATGTTATCATTGGCACTTTCCCCGTGAGCACTGTCACCCTGGGCATTGTCATCATGGGCACGGTCACCGTGAGCACTATCTCCATGAGCACAGCCACAGTGAACACCATCACCATAATCACTGGCCTCATCGGTACTGTCACCATGAGCACTGCCACAATGAGCACTGTCAGCATGGGCACTTCCCCCATGAGCACTGTCACTATGAGAACTGCTAGCATGGGTATTTTCACCATGAGTACTGTCACCCTCTGTATTGTCACCATTTGCACTGTCACCATCAGGACTATTACCGTGAGTGCTATCACCGTGAGATCTCTCACCATGGTCACTGTCACCATGGCACCTTGCACAATGCGTGCTGTCAACATGAGTGCTGTCACCATTGGCACTATCACCGTGAGCATTCTCACTGTGGTCAGAGTTAACATGGGCTCTGTCACCATGAGCACTGTCACCATAGGCAATGTCACCGTGGTCAGTGTCACCATGAGCAATGTCTCCATGGGCACTCCTACAGTGGGCACTGTCACTGTGCGAACTGTCACCATGGTTACTGCCACTATGAGCAGTGTCTCTGTGAGTACTGTCAGCATGGGTTTTTACCGTGAGCACTGTCACCATGAGCCCTGTCACCATTTTTCAGTGCCACCATGTGCACTACCACCATGTGCACTCTCACCATGGGCACTATCACCGATAACACTGTCACCATAAGTACTGTCTTCATGGGCACTGTCACCAAGGGCACGGCCAACATGTGACCTGTAACCATTGTCAGTGTCACTGTGAGAAGTGTCACCATGGGAATTAACAACATAGGCACTCTCATCATGAGCACTGTCACCATGAGCACTGACACCACGAGCACTGTCACCCAGTGCAGTGCCACCATGAGCACTGTCACCATAACTGTTGCTATGAGAATTGTAACCATGGGCAATTTCTCAATGAGTAATGTCACCATGTGTATTTTCACCTTGGGCACTCTCAAAGTAAACAGTATTACCATGAGCACTTTCACTGTGAACACTGTCACCATGGGCACTGGCACAATGTGGTGTGTCACCATGAGCCATGTCACCATGGGAAATGTCACCGTGAGAAGTGTCACCATAGGCAATGTCACCATGGGCAATGTCACCATGGGAACTGCCATTTTGAGCACTGTCACCATGGGTACTGCAACCATGAGTACTGTCAGCATGAGTAATTTAACCATTGGCAGTATGACCATGTGCACTGTCACCATGGGCACTATCACCATGACAACTCTCAGCGTGAGCACTGTCACTGTTGGAAATGGCATTGTGTGCAATTCCACCATGGGCAATGTCACCATGGACATTATCGCTGTGAGCACTGTCAATATGAGCACGTCAACATGAGCCCTGTCACCATGGGCAATGTCACTGTGAGAAGTGTCACTATAGGCAATGTCACCGTGGGCACTGTCACCATGGTCACTGCCACCACTGTCACTGTCATTTTGAGCACTGTCACCATGGGTACTGCAACCATGAGCGCTGTCACCATGAGCACTGTCACCATTGCAAGTATCACCATGTGCACTGTCACCATGGGCACTATCACAATGAGAACTGTCAGCATGGGCACTGTCACTCTTGGCAATGTCACCATGGGCACTATCACTTTGAGCACAGTCAACATGAGCACATCACCATGGGCACTGTCAACATGGGTACTATCTCGAAGGTCAATGTCACCATGAGCATTGTCAGGATGGGCAACTTCACCGTGAGCACTGTCACCAATGGCACTATCACCATGAGCAATGTCACTGTGGGCCGTGTCACCAG
>NW_028294583.1:0-73851 GCF_964341445.2 Mesoplodon mirus
ATGAGACACATGCAAATCCAACCACAAAGAGGTATCAGCTCACACTGGTCAGAATAAACATCCACAAAAATCTACAAACAATAAATGTTGAAGATGATGTGGAGAAGTGCATAACCTCAACTTTAAGAGGGACGTAACCTGGTAAGAGCCACTAATGAGAACAGAATGGAGGTGCCTTTGTAAAGTAAACATTTTGCTACCGTATGATCCAGCAGGCCCACTCCTGGGCCTATAAACTAAGAAGACAGAATTGGGAAGACACAGGCAGGCAAATATGCATTGCCGCAGGATTACAATAGCCAAGATATGGAAGCAACCAAAAAGGCCATCGACAGATGAGTGGACAAAGAAGAACTGCTCCATGTACAGACGGAATATTAGCCAAGGGAAAAGAGGACACGATGCCATGTGCAGCACCGTGGATGAGTCTAGAAGTAGTCACGTGACTTGTAGTAAGTCAGAAAGAGAGAGACACATGTCGTATGATATCACTTATAGGTGTTACCTAAAAAGTGATAGCAGTGAAGATATTTCCACAGAGAAGGGCAATCACAGATTCATTAAACAAACTTATGGTTCACCAATGGAAAGGTGTGAGGATTGGATACTTTAGGATATTGGGGTTAACAGACACATACAAACACATGTGAAATATATAATCACCAAAGATCTATGGATTACCAAGAGAAGACTAGTCAACATTCTGTCACAACGTACATGGGACAAGGATCCCAGGAAGAATAGACATATGTATATGTGTAAAAGAACCAAATCCTGCACACCTAAAACAAGCCAAACATTGTAATCAAACTTGCTGTGGAAAAAAATAAAAATTCAATTAAAAGAACGAACAAGAAATAGTGAGATGTAAATTTAAGGGGCTTTCCTGATACATTCCATTCTCAATTACAAACTAGAACACGACTTCCATTGAGGCTCGGTTGCCCTAGTAACCAGATTTGGTAAAGGAGAACTGCTGCCACCTTGTGGCCGTTTCGCACAACAGCAGCTTTAATCCCAGTGCTAATGGTCAATTGATATTCAAAATAATTGCATGCCTGTAAATCACACCTGCCCTAAAAACAAATCCTGGGGTCCTATATCGATCAAAACACTTAAAAGACGTCCACATTTCAAAACGACAGTTTCAAGAGGCATATTTTACGCACATTTGTGTTCTGCTTCTTTTTATTGTTTTTGTTACAAAATGCGAATGGAAAAAGGCAACCCTCAGAATGGGAGGAAATATTTGCAAACGAATCAATGGACAAAGGTTTAATCTCCAATATATATAAACAGCTCATGCAGCTTAATATTCAAAAAACAAACAACCCAATACAAAAATGGGTAGAAGATCTAAATAGACATTTCTTCAAAGAAGACACAGAGATGGCCAAGATGCACATGAAAAGCTGCTCAACATCACTAATTGTTAGAGAAATGCAAGTCAAAACTACAATGAGGTATCACCTCTCACCTGTTAGAATGGGCATCATCAGAAAATCTACAAACAACAAATGCTGGGGAGGGTGTGGAGAAAAGGAACCCTCTTCCACTATTGGTGGGAATGTAAATTGATACAGTCACTATGGAGAACAGTATGGAAGCTCCTTAAAAAACTAAAAATAGAATTACCATATGATCCAGCAATCCCACTTCTGGGCATATACCCAGAGAAAACCATAAATCAAAAAGACATAGTCACCAAATTGTTCATTGCAGCACTATTTACAATAGCCAGGTAATGGAAGCAACCTAAATGTCCACAGACAGACGAATGGATAAAGATGTGGTACATATATAAAATGGAATATTACTCAGCCATACAAAGGAATGAAACTGGGTCATTTGTAGAGATGTCGATGGATCTAGAGACTGTCGTACAGAGTAAGTCAGAAAGAGAAAAACAAATATTGTATATTAATGCATATATGTGGAGCCTAGAAAAATGGTACAGATGAACCGGTTTGCAGGGCAGAAATAGAGACACAGAGGTAGAGAACAAACGTATGGACACCAACGGGGGGAAGCCATGGGGTGGTGGTGGTGGGATGAGTTGGGAGATTGGGATTGACCTGTATACATGTATATGTATAAAATACATAACTAATAATAACCTGCTGTATAAAAAATAAATTAAATTTCAAAATTTTTAAAAATAAATAAATTTTTAAAATAAAACAAAAAAGTTCTTCCCTTCACACAGATGTATTTATAGGAATGAATTATTTCCATGCTTATATCTATAAATACATAAAAGAGGAATAAAATCTACCATGAAGCAAAAAAGAAACCAAAAACAGGACCCACCAGTTATACCGAGGAAAACCCTATCAGGGCACTTGGTCCAGTGGTAAACAGTTCTGAAGTTGGTCAGAGGTGGGGAATCATCTGCAATGCAGCCAGTAGCCACCCCCGCAAGGAGCGTCCTCATTGAAAAGCTGGGGAACCGTGCCAAGGCGTCTGTGAGTAAACGTGAGCTGAGCCCCAGGCCAGCTGCTGCTTCCCACCCTTCCCAAGTAAAACACCTGAATATGTACAAGGACTTGAAAGCCTCGAGGAAAGGCTGTGAAGCCACACCAGCGACAGCATGCAGGCCGACTTGGTGCCTGCAGGCCAGCCAAGATGGTCCTGGCCCCGGGCACTCTTCTGGAAGCTTTCCATTTCCCTGCCTGAGATACCCCTCCTGTCCCAGACCCAACAGCTTTTTCCCTTCCTCACCTCTGCCCGGGGAGAAATTCCAGCAGAAGGTATGGGTGACACATCGTCTTCTTTAGCAGGTGGCAGCCTGGCAACTCCTGCAGCAAGTCCAGCAGAGCCCCACTCACACCGGGCCACCCACAAAGCCGTGGCCCCTCACTCCATCCCACCAGCACAGCCCCAAGACTGCTGACGGGGCAGAGAATATGGCATCAGGCACAGCTGCAGGGGCTCTTGCTGCCTGGAGTGGTGTTTATATTGACCTCAACCCAGGCACACCTGGGGAGGGCTGGCTGGCAGTGTCAGGTTGCCCAGGTCAGCCAGTCCTCACCCCTCATGGGCTCACATTGCAGAAAATGGACCTCGCTGAACAGGCCAGGTCCAAGGAACAGGTGTGGGCTCCTGGGAGTCAGGATAGACAAGGGGCTGCAGCTCCGGATTGTTTTCTAATCATTTTATCTGGCCCATGAGTGGGAGACAACTTCAAGAAGACCCTCTCCTAATGAGAGGAACCCAGGAGTCAGGGAGAGGAGGGGTGATGGGTGGAGACAGAGGCCTGGTGCCCCAGCTGCAGTGGAAGTCTCTGGAAGACCAGGCAGAGGGAGGCCGCACAGAGTGATGCCCAGTGTCACAGACCTGTCGGAGCTGCTGTTTGTTCGTTCAAGTCCTGCTCTGAGGTGCTCTGTGTCAGCTCTGAGTGACAGGCCATCTGGGGTACTCTGCAATGAGGGCTATGTGCACGGTTCCTGTGTGCCCAGCCCTGCCGTGGTATCTGCTCAGGGGAGCTCCATATCCTGGGAGGGGCCTGATCACGAGAGCCCCATGGGCTGCTGGATAGTTGCACAGGTGAGCTCCATAACCTGGGAGTGGCCTGACCATGAGAGCCCCGTGGGCTGCTGGGGACCTGCCCAGGTGAACCCCATATCCTGGGAGGGGCCTGACCACGGGAGCCCCATGGGCTGCTGGGTAGTTGCACAGGTGAGCTCCATAACCTGGGATTGCCCTGACGACGGGAGCCCCGTGGGCTGCTGGGGACCTGGTAAAGGATGTCAAGACAGTCAGTGAAGCCACCGAGGAAATACATCCAGTAGTTCCTAATTCCTACACCCTGCTGCTCATTCTACCATCCACCAGGACATGGTATTCTGTATTAGACTTCAATGATGCCTTCTTCTGTATTCCTTTGGTCCCAGAAAGGCTCTGCTGCCCGAGTAACCAGATTTGGGAATGGAGAAATGCTGCCGCCTTGTGGCCATTTCCCACAACAGCAGCTTTAAACCCAGTGCTAATGGTCACTAACTATTCACACTCATTGCAGGCCTGTGAATGACACCTGCCCTCAAAAACAGTCCTGGGGTCGCAAATTGACCCAAAAATTCAAAAGACGGCAACCATCCAAGAAGACAATTTCAAGAGGTTCATTGTACTCTCTGTGTTTTTCTGTACCCGAAATTTAAAAAGGCATGGAAAAAGGCTGAACATTAGGAATAATTAAAGATATGCAAATCCAAATTACACAATCCTAGCAGCTCACACCAGTCAGAATGGCCATCAGCAAAAATTCTGCAAGCCATAAATGCTGATGGGGTTTTGGAGAAATGCCTACCCTTGGTTCAACGTGGGACATGGTAAGAGCCAGTAATGAAAACAAAAATGGGGTGTCTTGTAAAGGTAAATACTGAGGTACCATTCAATCAAGCGTACCCACTGCTGGGCCTATCGCCTGAGGGGATGAGAATCAAAAAGACACAGGCTGGGTTTCACTGGTGGCGCAGTGGTTGAGAGTCCGCCTGCCAATGCATGGGACACGGGTTCATGCGCCGGTTCGGGAAGATCCCACATGCCGCGGAGCGGCTGGTCCCGTGAGCCATGCCTGCTGGGCCTGCGCGTCCGCAGCCTGTGCTCTGCAATGGGAGGGTCCACGGCAGCAAGAGGCCCACGTACCACAAAAACACAAAAAGACACAGGCTGGCAATCCTGCACTCCAGCGATATCTACCATATCCAACACTTGGAAGCTACGAAAATGTCCATCCACAGAGGAATGCACAAAGAAGAAGTGGTCCGTGTACACAATGGAATATGACTCCAATAAAAAAAATATAAATTCAATTCATAAAACAAACATAAGTAAGGAGACATCAGCTTTTGGGGGCACATTCCACTCTAATATATAACCGAGGAACACCACTGCCAGGATGGTCTGTTTCCCTAGTTACCAGATTGGGAAAAGCAGAAATGCTGCCGCCCTCTGGCCGTTACCTGCAACAGCAGCTTTCAAACCTGTGCTAAGGGTCACTTCATATGCACCAGTACTGGAGGGCTTGCTGTAAATGAAACCTGCCCTCAAAATGTCTTGAGGGAGGTAATGGCCAAAATATTTCTAAATGTCACACATACTTCACGAAAACAATTTGAAGAGGTAAGCTGTACTCACGGTTTGAAGAAAAAAAGGACATGCCAGAAACCGCAGTTTCAAGGGATTATGAGACACATACAAATCCAACCACAAAGAGGTATCAGCTCACACTGGTCAGAATAAACATCCACAAAAATCTACAAACAATAAATGCTGAAGATGATGTGGAGAAGTGCATAAGCTCAACATTAAGAGGGACGTAACCTGGTAAGAGCCACTAATGAGAACAGAATGGAGGTGCCTTTGTAAAGTAAACATTTTGCTACCGTATGATCCAGCATGCCCACTCCTGGGCCTATAAACTAAGAAGACAGAATTGGGAAGACACAGGCAGGCAAATATGCATTGCCGCAGGATTACAATAGCCAAGATATGGAAGCAACCAAAAAGGCCATCGACAGATGAGTGGACAAAGAAGAACTGCTCCATGTACAGACGGAATATTAGCCAAGGGAAAAGAGGACACGATGCCATGTGCAGCACCGTGGATGAGTCTAGAAGTAGTCACGTGACTTGTAGTAAGTCAGAAAGAGAGAGACACATGTCGTATGATATCACTTATAGGTGTTACCTAAAAAGTGATAGCAGTGAAGATATTTCCACAGAGAAGGGCAATCACAGATTCATTAAACAAACTTATGGTTCACCAATGGAAAGGTGTGAGGATTGGATACTTTAGGATATTGGGGTTAACAGACACATACAAACACATGTGAAATATATAATCACCAAAGATCTATGGATTACCAAGAGAAGACTAGTCAACATTCTGTCACAACGTACATGGGACAAGGATCCCAGGAAGAATAGACATATGTATATGTGTAAAAGAACCAAATCCTGCACACCTAAAACAAGCCAAACATTGTAATCAAACTTGCTGTGGAAAAAAATAAAAATTCAATTAAAAGAACGAACAAGAAATAGTGAGATGTAAATTTAAGGGGCTTTCCTGATACATTCCATTCTCAATTACAAACTAGAACACGACTTCCATTGAGGCTCGGTTGCCCTAGTAACCAGATTTGGTAAAGGAGAACTGCTGCCACCTTGTGGCCGTTTCGCACAACAGCAGCTTTAATCCCAGTGCTAATGGTCAATTGATATTCAAAATAATTGCATGCCTGTAAATCACACCTGCCCTAAAAACAAATCCTGGGGTCCTATATCGATCAAAACACTTAAAAGACGTCCACATTTCAAAACGACAGTTTCAAGAGGCATATTTTACGCACATTTGTGTTCTGCTTCTTTTTATTGTTTTTGTTACAAAATGCGAATGGAAAAAGGCAACCCTCAGAATGGGAGGAAATATTTGCAAACGAATCAATGGACAAAGGTTTAATCTCCAATATATATAAACAGCTCATGCAGCTTAATATTCAAAAAACAAACAACCCAATACAAAAATGGGTAGAAGATCTAAATAGACATTTCTTCAAAGAAGACACAGAGATGGCCAAGATGCACATGAAAAGCTGCTCAACATCACTAATTGTTAGAGAAATGCAAGTCAAAACTACAATGAGGTATCACCTCTCACCTGTTAGAATGGGCATCATCAGAAAATCTACAAACAACAAATGCTGGGGAGGGTGTGGAGAAAAGGAACCCTCTTCCACTATTGGTGGGAATGTAAATTGATACAGTCACTATGGAGAACAGTATGGAAGCTCCTTAAAAAACTAAAAATAGAATTACCATATGATCCAGCAATCCCACTTCTGGGCATATACCCAGAGAAAACCATAAATCAAAAAGACATAGTCACCACATTGTTCATTGCAGCACTATTTACAATAGCCAGGTAATGGAAGCAACCTAAATGTCCACAGACAGACGAATGGATAAAGATGTGGTACATATATAAAATGGAATATTACTCAGCCATACAAAGGAATGAAACTGGGTCATTTGTAGAGATGTCGATGGATCTAGAGACTGTCGTACAGAGTAAGTCAGAAAGAGAAAAACAAATATTGTATATTAATGCATATATGTGGAGCCTAGAAAAATGGTACAGATGAACCGGTTTGCAGGGCAGAAATAGAGACACAGAGGTAGAGAACAAACGTATGGACACCAACGGGGGGAAGCCATGGGGTGGTGGTGGTGGGATGAGTTGGGAGATTGGGATTGACCTGTATACATGTATATGTATAAAATACATAACTAATAATAACCTGCTGTATAAAAAATAAATTAAATTTCAAAATTTTTAAAAATAAATAAATTTTTAAAATAAAACAAAAAAGTTCTTCCCTTCACACAGATGTATTTATAGGAATGAATTATTTCCATGCTTATATCTATAAATACATAAAAGAGGAATAAAATCTACCATGAAGCAAAAAAGAAACCAAAAACAGGACCCACCAGTTATACCGAGGAAAACCCTATCAGGGCACTTGGTCCAGTGGTAAACAGTTCTGAAGTTGGTCAGAGGTGGGGAATCATCTGCAATGCAGCCAGTAGCCACCCCCGCAAGGAGCGTCCTCATTGAAAAGCTGGGGAACCGTGCCAAGGCGTCTGTGAGTAAACGTGAGCTGAGCCCCAGGCCAGCTGCTGCTTCCCACCCTTCCCAAGTAAAACACCTGAATATGTACAAGGACTTGAAAGCCTCGAGGAAAGGCTGTGAAGCCACACCAGCGACAGCATGCAGGCCGACTTGGTGCCTGCAGGCCAGCCAAGATGGTCCTGGCCCCGGGCACTCTTCTGGAAGCTTTCCATTTCCCTGCCTGAGATACCCCTCCTGTCCCAGACCCAACAGCTTTTTCCCTTCCTCACCTCTGCCCGGGGAGAAATTCCAGCAGAAGGTATGGGTGACACATCGTCTTCTTTAGCAGGTGGCAGCCTGGCAACTCCTGCAGCAAGTCCAGCAGAGCCCCACTCACACCGGGCCACCCACAAAGCCGTGGCCCCTCACTCCATCCCACCAGCACAGCCCCAAGACTGCTGACGGGGCAGAGAATATGGCATCAGGCACAGCTGCAGGGGCTCTTGCTGCCTGGAGTGGTGTTTATATTGACCTCAACCCAGGCACACCTGGGGAGGGCTGGCTGGCAGTGTCAGGTTGCCCAGGTCAGCCAGTCCTCACCCCTCATGGGCTCACATTGCAGAAAATGGACCTCGCTGAACAGGCCAGGTCCAAGGAACAGGTGTGGGCTCCTGGGAGTCAGGATAGACAAGGGGCTGCAGCTCCGGATTGTTTTCTAATCATTTTATCTGGCCCATGAGTGGGAGACAACTTCAAGAAGACCCTCTCCTAATGAGAGGAACCCAGGAGTCAGGGAGAGGAGGGGTGATGGGTGGAGACAGAGGCCTGGTGCCCCAGCTGCAGTGGAAGTCTCTGGAAGACCAGGCAGAGGGAGGCCGCACAGAGTGATGCCCAGTGTCACAGACCTGTCGGAGCTGCTGTTTGTTCGTTCAAGTCCTGCTCTGAGGTGCTCTGTGTCAGCTCTGAGTGACAGGCCATCTGGGGTACTCTGCAATGAGGGCTATGTGCACGGTTCCTGTGTGCCCAGCCCTGCCGTGGTATCTGCTCAGGGGAGCTCCATATCCTGGGAGGGGCCTGATCACGAGAGCCCCATGGGCTGCTGGATAGTTGCACAGGTGAGCTCCATAACCTGGGAGTGGCCTGACCATGAGAGCCCCGTGGGCTGCTGGGGACCTGCCCAGGTGAACCCCATATCCTGGGAGGGGCCTGACCACGGGAGCCCCATGGGCTGCTGGGTAGTTGCACAGGTGAGCTCCATAACCTGGGATTGCCCTGACGACGGGAGCCCCGTGGGCTGCTGGGGACCTGGTAAAGGATGTCAAGACAGTCAGTGAAGCCACCGAGGAAATACATCCAGTAGTTCCTAATTCCTACACCCTGCTGCTCATTCTACCATCCACCAGGACATGGTATTCTGTATTAGACTTCAATGATGCCTTCTTCTGTATTCCTTTGGTCCCAGAAAGGCTCTGCTGCCCGAGTAACCAGATTTGGGAATGGAGAAATGCTGCCGCCTTGTGGCCATTTCCCACAACAGCAGCTTTAAACCCAGTGCTAATGGTCACTAACTATTCACACTCATTGCAGGCCTGTGAATGACACCTGCCCTCAAAAACAGTCCTGGGGTCGCAAATTGACCCAAAAATTCAAAAGACGGCAACCATCCAAGAAGACAATTTCAAGAGGTTCATTGTACTCTCTGTGTTTTTCTGTACCCGAAATTTAAAAAGGCATGGAAAAAGGCTGAACATTAGGAATAATTAAAGATATGCAAATCCAAATTACACAATCCTAGCAGCTCACACCAGTCAGAATGGCCATCAGCAAAAATTCTGCAAGCCATAAATGCTGATGGGGTTTTGGAGAAATGCCTACCCTTGGTTCAACGTGGGACATGGTAAGAGCCAGTAATGAAAACAAAAATGGGGTGTCTTGTAAAGGTAAATACTGAGGTACCATTCAATCAAGCGTACCCACTGCTGGGCCTATCGCCTGAGGGGATGAGAATCAAAAAGACACAGGCTGGGTTTCACTGGTGGCGCAGTGGTTGAGAGTCCGCCTGCCAATGCATGGGACACGGGTTCATGCGCCGGTTCGGGAAGATCCCACATGCCGCGGAGCGGCTGGTCCCGTGAGCCATGCCTGCTGGGCCTGCGCGTCCGCAGCCTGTGCTCTGCAATGGGAGGGTCCACGGCAGCAAGAGGCCCACGTACCACAAAAACACAAAAAGACACAGGCTGGCAATCCTGCACTCCAGCGATATCTACCATATCCAACACTTGGAAGCTACGAAAATGTCCATCCACAGAGGAATGCACAAAGAAGAAGTGGTCTGTGTACACAATGGAATATGACTCCAATAAAAAAAATATAAATTCAATTCATAAAACAAACATAAGTAAGGAGACATCAGCTTTTGGGGGCACATTCCACTCTAATATATAACCGAGGAACACCACTGCCAGGATGGTCTGTTTCCCTAGTTACCAGATTGGGAAAAGCAGAAATGCTGCCGCCCTCTGGCCGTTACCTGCAACAGCAGCTTTCAAACCTGTGCTAAGGGTCACTTCATATGCACCAGTACTGGAGGGCTTGCTGTAAATGAAACCTGCCCTCAAAATGTCTTGAGGGAGGTAATGGCCAAAATATTTCTAAATGTCACACATACTTCACGAAAACAATTTGAAGAGGTAAGCTGTACTCACGGTTTGAAGAAAAAAAGGACATGCCAGAAACCGCAGTTTCAAGGGATTATGAGACACATACAAATCCAACCACAAAGAGGTATCAGCTCACACTGGTCAGAATAAACATCCACAAAAATCTACAAACAATAAATGCTGAAGATGATGTGGAGAAGTGCATAAGCTCAACATTAAGAGGGACGTAACCTGGTAAGAGCCACTAATGAGAACAGAATGGAGGTGCCTTTGTAAAGTAAACATTTTGCTACCGTATGATCCAGCAGGCCCACTCCTGGGCCTATAAACTAAGAAGACAGAATTGGGAAGACACAGGCAGGCAAATATGCATTGCCGCAGGATTACAATAGCCAAGATATGGAAGCAACCAAAAAGGCCATCGACAGATGAGTGGACAAAGAAGAACTGCTCCATGTACAGACGGAATATTAGCCAAGGGAAAAGAGGACACGATGCCATGTGCAGCACCGTGGATGAGTCTAGAAGTAGTCACGTGACTTGTAGTAAGTCAGAAAGAGAGAGACACATGTCGTATGATATCACTTATAGGTGTTACCTAAAAAGTGATAGCAGTGAAGATATTTCCACAGAGAAGGGCAATCACAGATTCATTAAACAAACTTATGGTTCACCAATGGAAAGGTGTGAGGATTGGATACTTTAGGATATTGGGGTTAACAGACACATACAAACACATGTGAAATATATAATCACCAAAGATCTATGGATTACCAAGAGAAGACTAGTCAACATTCTGTCACAACGTACATGGGACAAGGATCCCAGGAAGAATAGACATATGTATATGTGTAAAAGAACCAAATCCTGCACACCTAAAACAAGCCAAACATTGTAATCAAACTTGCTGTGGAAAAAAATAAAAATTCAATTAAAAGAACGAACAAGAAATAGTGAGATGTAAATTTAAGGGGCTTTCCTGATACATTCCATTCTCAATTACAAACTAGAACACGACTTCCATTGAGGCTCGGTTGCCCTAGTAACCAGATTTGGTAAAGGAGAACTGCTGCCACCTTGTGGCCGTTTCGCACAACAGCAGCTTTAATCCCAGTGCTAATGGTCAATTGATATTCAAAATAATTGCATGCCTGTAAATCACACCTGCCCTAAAAACAAATCCTGGGGTCCTATATCGATCAAAACACTTAAAAGACGTCCACATTTCAAAACGACAGTTTCAAGAGGCATATTTTACGCACATTTGTGTTCTGCTTCTTTTTATTGTTTTTGTTACAAAATGCGAATGGAAAAAGGCAACCCTCAGAATGGGAGGAAATATTTGCAAACGAATCAATGGACAAAGGTTTAATCTCCAATATATATAAACAGCTCATGCAGCTTAATATTCAAAAAACAAACAACCCAATACAAAAATGGGTAGAAGATCTAAATAGACATTTCTTCAAAGAAGACACAGAGATGGCCAAGATGCACATGAAAAGCTGCTCAACATCACTAATTGTTAGAGAAATGCAAGTCAAAACTACAATGAGGTATCACCTCTCACCTGTTAGAATGGGCATCATCAGAAAATCTACAAACAACAAATGCTGGGGAGGGTGTGGAGAAAAGGAACCCTCTTCCACTATTGGTGGGAATGTAAATTGATACAGTCACTATGGAGAACAGTATGGAAGCTCCTTAAAAAACTAAAAATAGAATTACCATATGATCCAGCAATCCCACTTCTGGGCATATACCCAGAGAAAACCATAAATCAAAAAGACATAGTCACCAAATTGTTCATTGCAGCACTATTTACAATAGCCAGGTAATGGAAGCAACCTAAATGTCCACAGACAGACGAATGGATAAAGATGTGGTACATATATAAAATGGAATATTACTCAGCCATACAAAGGAATGAAACTGGGTCATTTGTAGAGATGTCGATGGATCTAGAGACTGTCGTACAGAGTAAGTCAGAAAGAGAAAAACAAATATTGTATATTAATGCATATATGTGGAGCCTAGAAAAATGGTACAGATGAACCGGTTTGCAGGGCAGAAATAGAGACACAGAGGTAGAGAACAAACGTATGGACACCAACGGGGGGAAGCCATGGGGTGGTGGTGGTGGGATGAGTTGGGAGATTGGGATTGACCTGTATACATGTATATGTATAAAATACATAACTAATAATAACCTGCTGTATAAAAAATAAATTAAATTTCAAAATTTTTAAAAATAAATAAATTTTTAAAATAAAACAAAAAAGTTCTTCCCTTCACACAGATGTATTTATAGGAATGAATTATTTCCATGCTTATATCTATAAATACATAAAAGAGGAATAAAATCTACCATGAAGCAAAAAAGAAACCAAAAACAGGACCCACCAGTTATACCGAGGAAAACCCTATCAGGGCACTTGGTCCAGTGGTAAACAGTTCTGAAGTTGGTCAGAGGTGGGGAATCATCTGCAATGCAGCCAGTAGCCACCCCCGCAAGGAGCGTCCTCATTGAAAAGCTGGGGAACCGTGCCAAGGCGTCTGTGAGTAAACGTGAGCTGAGCCCCAGGCCAGCTGCTGCTTCCCACCCTTCCCAAGTAAAACACCTGAATATGTACAAGGACTTGAAAGCCTCGAGGAAAGGCTGTGAAGCCACACCAGCGACAGCATGCAGGCCGACTTGGTGCCTGCAGGCCAGCCAAGATGGTCCTGGCCCCGGGCACTCTTCTGGAAGCTTTCCATTTCCCTGCCTGAGATACCCCTCCTGTCCCAGACCCAACAGCTTTTTCCCTTCCTCACCTCTGCCCGGGGAGAAATTCCAGCAGAAGGTATGGGTGACACATCGTCTTCTTTAGCAGGTGGCAGCCTGGCAACTCCTGCAGCAAGTCCAGCAGAGCCCCACTCACACCGGGCCACCCACAAAGCCGTGGCCCCTCACTCCATCCCACCAGCACAGCCCCAAGACTGCTGACGGGGCAGAGAATATGGCATCAGGCACAGCTGCAGGGGCTCTTGCTGCCTGGAGTGGTGTTTATATTGACCTCAACCCAGGCACACCTGGGGAGGGCTGGCTGGCAGTGTCAGGTTGCCCAGGTCAGCCAGTCCTCACCCCTCATGGGCTCACATTGCAGAAAATGGACCTCGCTGAACAGGCCAGGTCCAAGGAACAGGTGTGGGCTCCTGGGAGTCAGGATAGACAAGGGGCTGCAGCTCCGGATTGTTTTCTAATCATTTTATCTGGCCCATGAGTGGGAGACAACTTCAAGAAGACCCTCTCCTAATGAGAGGAACCCAGGAGTCAGGGAGAGGAGGGGTGATGGGTGGAGACAGAGGCCTGGTGCCCCAGCTGCAGTGGAAGTCTCTGGAAGACCAGGCAGAGGGAGGCCGCACAGAGTGATGCCCAGTGTCACAGACCTGTCGGAGCTGCTGTTTGTTCGTTCAAGTCCTGCTCTGAGGTGCTCTGTGTCAGCTCTGAGTGACAGGCCATCTGGGGTACTCTGCAATGAGGGCTATGTGCACGGTTCCTGTGTGCCCAGCCCTGCCGTGGTATCTGCTCAGGGGAGCTCCATATCCTGGGAGGGGCCTGATCACGAGAGCCCCATGGGCTGCTGGATAGTTGCACAGGTGAGCTCCATAACCTGGGAGTGGCCTGACCATGAGAGCCCCGTGGGCTGCTGGGGACCTGCCCAGGTGAACCCCATATCCTGGGAGGGGCATGACCACGGGAGCCCCATGGGCTGCTGGGTAGTTGCACAGGTGAGCTCCATAACCTGGGATTGCCCTGACGACGGGAGCCCCGTGGGCTGCTGGGGACCTGGTAAAGGATGTCAAGACAGTCAGTGAAGCCACCGAGGAAATACATCCAGTAGTTCCTAATTCCTACACCCTGCTGCTCATTCTACCATCCACCAGGACATGGTATTCTGTATTAGACTTCAATGATGCCTTCTTCTGTATTCCTTTGGTCCCAGAAAGGCTCTGCTGCCCGAGTAACCAGATTTGGGAATGGAGAAATGCTGCCGCCTTGTGGCCATTTCCCACAACAGCAGCTTTAAACCCAGTGCTAATGGTCACTAACTATTCACACTCATTGCAGGCCTGTGAATGACACCTGCCCTCAAAAACAGTCCTGGGGTCGCAAATTGACCCAAAAATTCAAAAGACGGCAACCATCCAAGAAGACAATTTCAAGAGGTTCATTGTACTCTCTGTGTTTTTCTGTACCCGAAATTTAAAAAGGCATGGAAAAAGGCTGAACATTAGGAATAATTAAAGATATGCAAATCCAAATTACACAATCCTAGCAGCTCACACCAGTCAGAATGGCCATCAGCAAAAATTCTGCAAGCCATAAATGCTGATGGGGTTTTGGAGAAATGCCTACCCTTGGTTCAACGTGGGACATGGTAAGAGCCAGTAATGAAAACAAAAATGGGGTGTCTTGTAAAGGTAAATACTGAGGTACCATTCAATCAAGCGTACCCACTGCTGGGCCTATCGCCTGAGGGGATGAGAATCAAAAAGACACAGGCTGGGTTTCACTGGTGGCGCAGTGGTTGAGAGTCCGCCTGCCAATGCATGGGACACGGGTTCATGCGCCGGTTCGGGAAGATCCCACATGCCGCGGAGCGGCTGGTCCCGTGAGCCATGCCTGCTGGGCCTGCGCGTCCGCAGCCTGTGCTCTGCAATGGGAGGGTCCACGGCAGCAAGAGGCCCACGTACCACAAAAACACAAAAAGACACAGGCTGGCAATCCTGCACTCCAGCGATATCTACCATATCCAACACTTGGAAGCTACGAAAATGTCCATCCACAGAGGAATGCACAAAGAAGAAGTGGTCCGTGTACACAATGGAATATGACTCCAATAAAAAAAATATAAATTCAATTCATAAAACAAACATAAGTAAGGAGACATCAGCTTTTGGGGGCACATTCCACTCTAATATATAACCGAGGAACACCACTGCCAGGATGGTCTGTTTCCCTAGTTACCAGATTGGGAAAAGCAGAAATGCTGCCGCCCTCTGGCCGTTACCTGCAACAGCAGCTTTCAAACCTGTGCTAAGGGTCACTTCATATGCACCAGTACTGGAGGGCTTGCTGTAAATGAAACCTGCCCTCAAAATGTCTTGAGGGAGGTAATGGCCAAAATATTTCTAAATGTCACACATACTTCACGAAAACAATTTGAAGAGGTAAGCTGTACTCACGGTTTGAAGAAAAAAAGGACATGCCAGAAACCGCAGTTTCAAGGGATTATGAGACACATACAAATCCAACCACAAAGAGGTATCAGCTCACACTGGTCAGAATAAACATCCACAAAAATCTACAAACAATAAATGCTGAAGATGATGTGGAGAAGTGCATAAGCTCAACATTAAGAGGGACGTAACCTGGTAAGAGCCACTAATGAGAACAGAATGGAGGTGCCTTTGTAAAGTAAACATTTTGCTACCGTATGATCCAGCATGCCCACTCCTGGGCCTATAAACTAAGAAGACAGAATTGGGAAGACACAGGCAGGCAAATATGCATTGCCGCAGGATTACAATAGCCAAGATATGGAAGCAACCAAAAAGGCCATCGACAGATGAGTGGACAAAGAAGAACTGCTCCATGTACAGACGGAATATTAGCCAAGGGAAAAGAGGACACGATGCCATGTGCAGCACCGTGGATGAGTCTAGAAGTAGTCACGTGACTTGTAGTAAGTCAGAAAGAGAGAGACACATGTCGTATGATATCACTTATAGGTGTTACCTAAAAAGTGATAGCAGTGAAGATATTTCCACAGAGAAGGGCAATCACAGATTCATTAAACAAACTTATGGTTCACCAATGGAAAGGTGTGAGGATTGGATACTTTAGGATATTGGGGTTAACAGACACATACAAACACATGTGAAATATATAATCACCAAAGATCTATGGATTACCAAGAGAAGACTAGTCAACATTCTGTCACAACGTACATGGGACAAGGATCCCAGGAAGAATAGACATATGTATATGTGTAAAAGAACCAAATCCTGCACACCTAAAACAAGCCAAACATTGTAATCAAACTTGCTGTGGAAAAAAATAAAAATTCAATTAAAAGAACGAACAAGAAATAGTGAGATGTAAATTTAAGGGGCTTTCCTGATACATTCCATTCTCAATTACAAACTAGAACACGACTTCCATTGAGGCTCGGTTGCCCTAGTAACCAGATTTGGTAAAGGAGAACTGCTGCCACCTTGTGGCCGTTTCGCACAACAGCAGCTTTAATCCCAGTGCTAATGGTCAATTGATATTCAAAATAATTGCATGCCTGTAAATCACACCTGCCCTAAAAACAAATCCTGGGGTCCTATATCGATCAAAACACTTAAAAGACGTCCACATTTCAAAACGACAGTTTCAAGAGGCATATTTTACGCACATTTGTGTTCTGCTTCTTTTTATTGTTTTTGTTACAAAATGCGAATGGAAAAAGGCAACCCTCAGAATGGGAGGAAATATTTGCAAACGAATCAATGGACAAAGGTTTAATCTCCAATATATATAAACAGCTCATGCAGCTTAATATTCAAAAAACAAACAACCCAATACAAAAATGGGTAGAAGATCTAAATAGACATTTCTTCAAAGAAGACACAGAGATGGCCAAGATGCACATGAAAAGCTGCTCAACATCACTAATTGTTAGAGAAATGCAAGTCAAAACTACAATGAGGTATCACCTCTCACCTGTTAGAATGGGCATCATCAGAAAATCTACAAACAACAAATGCTGGGGAGGGTGTGGAGAAAAGGAACCCTCTTCCACTATTGGTGGGAATGTAAATTGATACAGTCACTATGGAGAACAGTATGGAAGCTCCTTAAAAAACTAAAAATAGAATTACCATATGATACAGCAATCCCACTTCTGGGCATATACCCAGAGAAAACCATAAATCAAAAAGACATAGTCACCACATTGTTCATTGCAGCACTATTTACAATAGCCAGGTAATGGAAGCAACCTAAATGTCCACAGACAGACGAATGGATAAAGATGTGGTACATATATAAAATGGAATATTACTCAGCCATACAAAGGAATGAAACTGGGTCATTTGTAGAGATGTCGATGGATCTAGAGACTGTCGTACAGAGTGAAGTAAGTCAGAAAGAGAAAAACAAATATTGTATATTAATGCATATATGTGGAGCCTAGAAAAATGGTACAGATGAACCGGTTTGCAGGGCAGAAATAGAGACACAGAGGTAGAGAACAAACGTATGGACACCAACGGGGGGAAGCCATGGGGTGGTGGTGGTGGGATGAGTTGGGAGATTGGGATTGACCTGTATACATGTATATGTATAAAATACATAACTAATAATAACCTGCTGTATAAAAAAATAAATTAAATTTCAAAATTTTTAAAAATAAATAAATTTTTAAAATAAAACAAAAAAGTTCTTCCCTTCACACAGATGTATTTATAGGAATGAATTATTTCCATGCTTATATCTATAAATACATAAAAGAGGAATAAAATCTACCATGAAGCAAAAAAGAAACCAAAAACAGGACCCACCAGTTATACCGAGGAAAACCCTATCAGGGCACTTGGTCCAGTGGTAAACAGTTCTGAAGTTGGTCAGAGGTGGGGAATCATCTGCAATGCAGCCAGTAGCCACCCCCGCAAGGAGCGTCCTCATTGAAAAGCTGGGGAACCGTGCCAAGGCGTCTGTGAGTAAACGTGAGCTGAGCCCCAGGCCAGCTGCTGCTTCCCCCCCTTCCCAAGTAAAACACCTGAATATGTACAAGGACTTGAAAGCCTCGAGGAAAGGCTGTGAAGCCACACCAGCGACAGCATGCAGGGCGACTTGCTGCCTGCAGGCCAGCCAAGATGGTCCTGGCCCCGGGCACTCTTCTGGAAGCTTTCCATTTCCCTGCCTGAGATACCCCTCCTGTCCCAGACCCAACAGCTTTTTCCCTTCCTCACCTCTGCCCGGGGAGAAATTCCAGCGGAAGGTATGGGTGACACATCGTCTTCTTTAGCAGGTGGCAGCCTGGCAACTCCTGCAGCAAGTCCAGCAGAGCCTCACTCACACCGGGCCACCCACAAAGCTGTGGCCCCTCACTCCATCCCACCAGCACAGCCCCGAGACTGCTGACGGGGCAGAGAATATGGCATCAGGCACAGCTGCAGGGGCTCTTGCTGCCTGGAGTGGTGTTTATATTGACCTCAACCCAGGCACACCTGGGGAGGGCTGGCTGGCAGTGTCAGGCTGCCCAGGTCAGCCAGTCCTCACCCCTCATGGGCTCACATTGCAGAAAATGGACCTCGCTGAACAGGCCAGCTCCAAGGAACAGGTGTGGGCTCCTGGGAGTCAGGATAGACAAGGGGCTGCAGCTCCGGATTGTTTTCTAATCATTTTATCTGGCCCATGAGTGGGAGACAACTTCAAGAAGACCCTCTCCTAATGAGAGGAACCCAGGAGTCAGGGAGAGGAGGGGTGATGGGTGGAGACAGAGGCCTGGTGCCCCAGCTGCAGTGGAAGTCTCTGGAAGACCAGGCAGAGGGAGGCCGCACAGAGTGATGCCCAGTGTCACAGACCTGTCGGAGCTGCTGTTTGTTCGTTCAAGTCCTGCTCTGAGGTGCTCTGTGTCAGCTCTGAGTGACAGGCCATCTGGGGTACTCTGCAATGAGGGCTATGTGCACGGTTCCTGTGTGCCCAGCCCTGCCGTGGTATCTGCTCAGGGGAGGTCCATATCCTGGGAGTGGCCTGACAGTGAGAGCCCCGTGGGCTGCTGGGGACCTGCCCAGGTGAGCCCCATATCCTGGGAGGGGCCTGAACACGGGAGCCCCATGGGCTGCTGGGTAGTTGCGCAGGTGAGCTCCATAACCTGGGATTGCCCTGACGACGGGAGCCCCGTGGGCTGCTGGGGACCTGGTAAAGGATGTCAAGACAGTCAGTGAAGCCACCGAGGATATACATCCAGTAGTTCCTAATTCCTACACCCTGCTGCTCATTCTACCATCCACCAGGACATGGTATTCTGTATTAGACTTCAATGATGCCTTCTTCTGTATTCCATTGGTCCCAGAAACGCTCTGCTGCCCTAGTAACCAGATTTGGGAATGGAGAAATGCTGCCGCCTTGTGGCCATTTCCACAACAGCAGCTTTAAACCCAGTGCTAATGGTCACTAAATATTCACACTCATTGCAGGCTTGTGAAGGACACCTGCCCTCAAAAACAGTCCTGGGGTCGAAAATTGACCCCAAAATTCAAAAGAGGGCAACCATCCAAGAAGACAATTTCAAGAGGTTCACTGTACTCTCCGTGTTTTTCTGTATCAGAAATTTAAAAAGGCATGGAAAAAGGCTGAACATTAGGAATAATTAAAGATATGCAAATCCAAATTACACAATCCTAGCAGCTCACACCAGTCAGAATGGCCATCAGCAAAAATTCTGCAAACCATAAATGCTGATGGGGTTTTGGAGAAATGCCTACCCTTGGTTCAACGTGGGACATGGTAAGAGCCAGTAATGAAAACAAAAATGGGGTGTCTTGTAAAGGTAAATACTGAGGTACCATTCAATCAAGCGTACCCAATGCTGGGCCTATCGCCTGAGGGGATGAGAATCAAAAAGACACAGGCTGGGTTTCACTGGTGGCGCAGTGGTTGAGAGCCCGCCTGCCAATGCAGGGGACACGGGTTCATGCGCCGGTTCGGGAAGATCCCACATGCCGCGGAGCGGCTGGACCCGTGAGCCATGCCTGCTGGGCCTGCGCGTCCGCAGCCTGTGCTCTGCAATGGGAGGGTCCACGGCAGCAAGAGGCCCACGTACCGCAAAAACACAAAAAGACACAGGCTGGCAATCCTGCACTCCAGCAACATCTACCATATCCAACACTTGGAAGCTACGAAAATGTCCATCCACAGAGGAATGCACAAAGAAGAAGTGGTCCGTGTACACAATGGAATATGACTCCAATAAAAAAATATAAATTCAATTCATAAAACAAACATAAGTAAGGAGACATCAGCTTTTGGGGGCACATTCCACTCTAATATATAACCGAGGAACACCACTGCCAGGATGGTCTGTTTCCCTAGTTACCAGATAGGGAAAAGCAGAAATGCTGCCGCCCTCTGGCCGTTACCTGCAACAGCAGCCTTCAAACCTGTGCTAAGGGTCACTTCATATGCACCAGTACTGGAGGGCTGTAAATGAAACCTGCCCTCAAAATGTCTTGAGGGAGGTAATGGCCAAAATATTTCTAAATGTCACACATACTTCACGAAAACAATTTGAAGAGGTAAGCTGTACTCACAGTTTGAAGAAAAAAAGGACATGCCAGAAAGCTCAATTTCAAGGGATTATGAGACGCGTGCAAATCCAACCACAAAGTGGTATCAGCTCACACTAGTCAGAATAAACATCAGCCAAAATACTACAAACAATAAACACTGAAGGTGTTGTGGAGAAGAGCATAACCTCAACTTTAAGTGGGACGTAACCTGGTAAGAGCCACTAATGAGAACAGAATGGAGGTGCCTCTACAAGGTAAACATTTTGCTACCATATGATCCAGCAGGCCCACTCCTGGGCCTATAACCTAAGAAGACAGAATTGGAAAGACACAGGCAGGCAAAAATGTGCATTACCGCAGCATTACAATAGCCATGACATGGAAGCAACCAAAAAGTCCATCAACAGATGAGTGGACAAAGAAGAACTGGTACATGTACAGACAGAATATTAGCCAAGGAAAAAAAGGACACAATGCCATTTGCAGCACCGTAGATGAGTCTAGAGGTAATCACGTGACTTGTAGTAAGTCAGAAAGAGAAAGACACATATCGTATGATATCACTTGGAGGTGTTACCGAAAAATTGATACCAGTGAAGATATTTCCACAGAGAAGGGCAATCACAGATTCATTAAACAAACTTATGGTTCACCAATGGAAAGGTGTGAGGATTGGATACATTAGGATATTGGGGTTAACAGACATACAGAAACACAGGTGAAATATATAATCACCAAACACCTACGGAATACCAAGAGAAGACTACTCAACATTCTGTCATAACGTACATGGGAAAAGGATCCCAGGAGGAACAGACATATGTATATGTGTAAAAGAACCACATCTTGCACACCTGCAACAAGCCAAACATTGTAATCAAACTTGCTGTGATAAAAAATAAAAATTAAATTAAAAACACGAACAAGACGTAGCGAGACAAACTTAAGGGGCTCTTTCCTGGCACATTCCATTCTGAATTACAACCTAGAACACGACTTGCATTGAGGCTCTGTTGTCCTAGTAACCACATTTGGTAAAGGAGAACTGCTGCCACCTTGTGGCCGTTTCACACAACAGCAGCTTTAATCCCAGCACTAATGGTCAGTTGATATCCAAAATAATTGCAGGCCTGTAAATGACACCTGGCCTGAAAACAAATCCTGGGGTCGTATATCGACCAAAAAATTCAAAAGACGTCCATATTTCAAAACGACAGTTTCAAGAGGCATATTTTACGCACATTTGTGTTCTGCTTCTTTTTCTTTCTTTCTTTTTTTTTGTTAAAAAACGGGAATGGAAAAAGGCAACCCTCAGAATGGGAGAAAATATTTGCAAACGAATCAATGGACAAAGGTTTAATCTCCAATATATATAAACAGCTCATGCAGCTTAATATTCAAAAGACAAACAACCCAATACAAAAATGGGTAGAAGATCTAAATAGACATTTCTTCAAAGAAGACACAGAGATGGCCAAGATGCACATGGAAAGCTGCTCAACATCACTAATTGTTAGAGAAATGCAAGTCAAAACTACAATGAGGTATCACCTCTCACCTGTTAGAATGGGCATCATCAGAAAATCTACAAACAACAAATGCTGGGGAGGGTGTGGAGAAAAGGAACCCTCTTCCACTATTGGTGGGAATGTAAATTGATACAGTCACTATGGAGAACAGTATGGAAGCTCCTTAAAAAACTAAAAATAGAATTACCATATGATCCAGCAATCCCACTTCTGGGCATATACCCAGAGAAAACCATAAATCAAAAAGACATAGTCACCACATTGTTCATTGCAGCACTATTTACAATAGCCAGGTAATGGAAGCAACCTAAATGTCCACAGACAGACGAATGGATAAAGATGTGGTACATATATAAAATGGAATATTACTCAGCCATACAAAGGAATGAAACTGGGTCATTTGTAGAGATGTCGATGGATCTAGAGACTGTCGTACAGAGTGAAGTAAGTCAGAAAGAGAAAAACAAATATTGTATATTAATGCATATATGTGGAGCCTAGAAAAATGGTACAGATGAACCGGTTTGCAGGGCAGAAATAGAGACACAGAGGTAGAGAACAAACGTATGGACACCAACGGGGGGAAGCCATGGGGTGGTGGTGGTGGGATGAGTTGGGAGATTGGGATTGACCTGTATACATGTATATGTATAAAATACATAACTAATAATAACCTGCTGTATAAAAAAATAAATTAAATTTCAAAATTTTTAAAAATAAATAAATTTTTAAAATAAAACAAAAAAGTTCTTCCCTTCACACAGATGTATTTATAGGAATGAATTATTTCCATGCTTATATCTATAAATACATAAAAGAGGAATAAAATCTACCATGAAGCAAAAAAGAAACCAAAAACAGGACCCACCAGTTATACCGAGGAAAACCCTATCAGGGCACTTGGTCCAGTGGTAAACAGTTCTGAAGTTGGTCAGAGGTGGGGAATCATCTGCAATGCAGCCAGTAGCCACCCCCGCAAGGAGCGTCCTCATTGAAAAGCTGGGGAACCGTGCCAAGGCGTCTGTGAGTAAACGTGAGCTGAGCCCCAGGCCAGCTGCTGCTTCCCCCCCTTCCCAAGTAAAACACCTGAATATGTACAAGGACTTGAAAGCCTCGAGGAAAGGCTGTGAAGCCACACCAGCGACAGCATGCAGGCCGACTTGGTGCCTGCAGGCCAGCCAAGATGGTCCTGGCCCCGGGCACTCTTCTGGAAGCTTTCCATTTCCCTGCCTGAGATACCCCTCCTGTCCCAGACCCAACAGCTTTTTCCCTTCCTCACCTCTGCCCGGGGAGAAATTCCAGCGGAAGGTATGGGTGACACATCGTCTTCTTTAGCAGGTGGCAGCCTGGCAACTCCTGCAGCAAGTCCAGCAGAGCCTCACTCACACCGGGCCACCCACAAAGCTGTGGCCCCTCACTCCATCCCACCAGCACAGCCCCGAGACTGCTGACGGGGCAGAGAATATGGCATCAGGCACAGCTGCAGGGGCTCTTGCTGCCTGGAGTGGTGTTTATATTGACCTCAACCCAGGCACACCTGGGGAGGGCTGGCTGGCAGTGTCAGGCTGCCCAGGTCAGCCAGTCCTCACCCCTCATGGGCTCACATTGCAGAAAATGGACCTCGCTGAACAGGCCAGGTCCAAGGAACAGGTGTGGGCTCCTGGGAGTCAGGATAGACAAGGGGCTGCAGCTCCGGATTGTTTTCTAATCATTTTATCTGGCCCATGAGTGGGAGACAACTTCAAGAAGACCCTCTCCTAATGAGAGGAACCCAGGAGTCAGGGAGAGGAGGGGTGATGGGTGGAGACAGAGGCCTGGTGCCCCAGCTGCAGTGGAAGTCTCTGGAAGACCAGGCAGAGGGAGGCCGCACAGAGTGATGCCCAGTGTCACAGACCTGTCGGAGCTGCTGTTTGTTCGTTCAAGTCCTGCTCTGAGGTGCTCTGTGTCAGCTCTGAGTGACAGGCCATCTGGGGTACTCTGCAATGAGGGCTATGTGCACGGTTCCTGTGTGCCCAGCCCTGCCGTGGTATCTGCTCAGGGGAGCTCCATATCCTGGGAGGGGCCTGATCACGAGAGCCCCATGGGCTGCTGGGTAGTTGCACAGGTGAGCTCCATAACCTGGGAGTGGCCTGACCATGAGAGCCCCGTGGGCTGCTGGGGACCTGCCCAGGTGAGCCCCATATCCTGGGAGGGGCCTGACCACGGGAGCCCCATGGGCTGCTGGGTAGTTGCGCAGGTGAGCTCCATAACCTGGGATTGCCCTGACGACGGGAGCCCCGTGGGCTGCTGGGGACCTGGTAAAGGATGTCAAGACAGTCAGTGAAGCCACCGAGGATATACATCCAGTAGTTCCTAATTCCTACACCCTGCTGCTCATTCTACCATCCACCAGGACATGGTATTCTGTATTAGACTTCAATGATGCCTTCTTCTGTATTCCATTGGTCCCAGAAACGCTCTGCTGCCCTAGTAACCAGATTTGGGAATGGAGAAATGCTGCCGCCTTGTGGCCATTTCCACAACAGCAGCTTTAAACCCAGTGCTAATGGTCACTAAATATTCACACTCATTGCAGGCTTGTGAAGGACACCTGCCCTCAAAAACAGTCCTGGGGTCGAAAATTGACCCCAAAATTCAAAAGAGGGCAACCATCCAAGAAGACAATTTCAAGAGGTTCACTGTACTCTCCGTGTTTTTCTGTACCAGAAATTTAAAAAGGCATGGAAAAAGGCTGAACATTAGGAATAATTAAAGATATGCAAATCCAAATTACACAATCCTAGCAGCTCACACCAGTCAGAATGGCCATCAGCAAAAATTCTGCAAACCATAAATGCTGATGGGGTTTTGGAGAAATGCCTACCCTTGGTTCAACGTGGGACATGGTAAGAGCCAGTAATGAAAACAAAAATGGGGTGTCTTGTAAAGGTAAATACTGAGGTACCATTCAATCAAGCGTACCCACTGCTGGGCCTATCGCCTGAGGGGATGAGAATCAAAAAGACACAGGCTGGGTTTCACTGGTGGCGCAGTGGTTGAGAGCCCGCCTGCCAATGCAGGGGACACGGGTTCATGCGCCGGTTCGGGAAGATCCCACATGCCGCGGAGCGGCTGGTCCCGTGAGCCATGCCTGCTGGGCCTGCGCGTCCGCAGCCTGTGCTCTGCAATGGGAGGGTCCACGGCAGCAAGAGGCCCACGTACTGCAAAAACACAAAAAGACACAGGCTGCCAATCCTGCACTCCAACAACATCTACCATATCCAACACTTGGAAGCTACGAAAATGTCCATCCACAGAGGAATGCACAAAGAAGAAGTGGTCCGTGTACACAATGGAATATGACTCCAATAAAAAAATATAAATTCAATTCATAAAACAAACATAAGTAAGGAGACATCAGCTTTTGGGGGCACATTCCATTCTAATATATAACCGAGGAACACCACTGCCAGGATGGTCTGTTTCCCTAGTTACCAGATTGGGAAAAGCAGAAATGCTGCCGCCCTCTGGCCGTTACCTGCAACAGCAGCCTTCAAACCTGTGCTAAGGGTCACTTCATATGCACCAGTACTGGAGGGCTGTAAATGAAACCTGCCCTCAAAATGTCTTGAGGGAGGTAATGGCCAAAATATTTCTAAATGTCACACATACTTCACGAAAACAATTTGAAGAGGTAAGCTGTACTCACAGTTTGAAGAAAAAAAGGACATGCCAGAAAGCTCAATTTCAAGGGATTATGAGACGCGTGCAAATCCAACCACAAAGTGGTATCAGCTCACACTAGTCAGAATAAACATCAGCCAAAATACTACAAACAATAAACGCTGAAGGTGTTGTGGAGAAGAGCATAACCTCAACTTTAAGTGGGACGTAACCTGGTAAGAGCCACTAATGAGAACAGAATGGAGGTGCCTCTACAAGGTAAACATTTTGCTACCATATGATCCAGCAGGCCCACTCCTGGGCCTATAACCTAAGAAGACAGAATTGGAAAGACACAGGCAGGCAAAAATGTGCATTGCCGCAGCATTACAATAGCCATGACATGGAAGCAACCAAAAAGTCCATCAACAGATGAGTGGACAAAGAAGAACTGGTACATGTACAGACAGAATATTAGCCAAGGAAAAAAAAGGACACAATGCCATTTGCAGCACCGTAGATGAGTCTAGAGGTAATCACGTGACTTGCAGTAAGTCAGAAAGAGAAAGACACATATCGTATGATATCACTTGGAGGTGTTACCGAAACATTGATACCAGTGAAGATATTTCCACAGAGAAGGGCAATCACAGATTCATTAAACAAACTTATGGTTCACCAATGGAAAGGTGTGAGGATTGGATACATTAGGATATTGGGGTTAACAGACATACAGAAACACAGGTGAAATATATAATCACCAAACACCTACGGAATACCAAGAGAAGACTACTCAACATTCTGTCATAACGTACATGGGAAAAGGATCCCAGGAGGAACAGACATATGTATATGTGTAAAAGAACCACATCTTGCACACCTGCAACAAACCAAACATTATAATCAAACTTGCTGTGATAAAAAATAAAAATTAAATTAAAAACACGAACAAGACGTAGCGAGACAAACTTAAGGGGCTCTTTCCTGGCACATTCCATTCTAAATTACAACCTAGAACACGACTTGCATTGAGGCTCTGTTGTCCTAGTAACCACATTTGGTAAAGGAGAACTGCTGCCACCTTGTGGCCGTTTCACACAACAGCAGCTTTAATCCCAGCGCTAATGGTCAGTTGATATTCAAAATAATTGCAGGCCTGTAAATGACACCTGGCCTGAAAACAAATCCTGGGGTCGTATATCGACCAAAAAATTCAAAAGACGTCCATATTTCAAAACGACAGTTTCAAGAGGCATATTTTACGCACATTTGTGTTCTGCTTCTTTTTCTTTCTTTCTTTTTTTTTGTTAAAAAACGGGAATGGAAAAAGGCAACCCTCAGAATGGGAGAAAATATTTGAAAACGAATCAATGGACAAAGGTTTAATCTCCAATATATATAAACAGCTCATGCAGCTTAATATTCAAAAGACAAACAACCCAATACAAAAATGGGTAGAAGATCTAAATAGACATTTCTTCAAAGAAGACACAGAGATGGCCAAGACGCACATGGAAAGCTGCTCAACATCACTAATTATTAGAGAAATGCAAATCAAAACTACAATGAGGTATCACCACACACCTGTTAGAATGGGCATCATCAGAAAATCTACAAACAACAAATGCTGGGGAGGGTGTGGAGAAAAGGAACCCTCTTCCACTATTGGTGGGAATGTAAATTGATACAGTCACTATGGAGAACAGTATGGAAGTTCCTTAAAAAACTAAATATAGAACTACCATATGATCCAGCAATCCCACTTCTGGGCATATACCCAGAGAAAACCATAAATCAAAAAGACATAGTCACCACATTGTTCATTGCAGCACTATTTACAATAGCCAGGTAATGGAAGCAACCTAAATGTCCACAGACAGACGAATGGATAAAGATGTGGTACATATATAAAATGGAATATTACTCAGCCATACAAAGGAATGAAACTGGGTCATTTGTAGAGATGTCGATGGATCTAGAGACTGTCATACAGAGTGAAGTAGGTCAGAAAGAGCAAAACAAATATTGTATATTAATGCATATATGTGGAGCCTAGAAAAATGGTACAGATGAACCGGTTTGCAGGGCAGAAATAGAGACACAGAGGTAGAGAACAAACGTATGGACACCAAGGGGGGGAAGCCATGGGGTGGTGGTGGTGGGATGAGTTGGGAGATTGGGATTGACCTGTATACATGTATATGTATAAAATACATAACTAATAATAACCTGCTGTATAAAAAATAAATAAAATTAAATTTCAAGATTTTAAAAAATAAATAAAATTTAAAAATAAAACAGAAAAATGTTCTTGCCTTCACACAGATGTATTTATATGAATGAATTATTTCCATGCTTATATCTATAAATACATAAAAGAGGAATCAAATCTACCTTGAACCAAAAAAAAAAAAACAACCCACCAGTTATTCAGAGGAAAACCCTATCAGGACACTTGCTCCAGTGGTAAACAATTCTAAAGATGGTCAGAGGTGGGGAATCATCTACCATGCAGCCAGCAGACCCCCGCAAGCAGCTTCCTCATTGCAAAGCTGGGGGACCGTGCCGAGGCGTCTGTGAGTAAACGTGAGCTGAGCCCCAGGCCAGCTGCTGCTGAACTGTTCCCTCCCTTCCCAAGTAAAACACCTGAATATGTACAAGGACTTGAAAGCCTCGAGGAAGGGCTGTGAAGCCACACCAGCGACAGCATGCAGGCTGACTTGGTGCCTGCAGGCCAGCCAAGATGGTCCTGGCCCCGGGCACTCTTCTGGAAGTTTTCCATTTCCCTGCCTGAGATACCCCTCCTGTCCCAGACCCAACAGCTTTTTCCCTTCCTCACCTCTGCCTGGGGAGAAATTCCAGCGGAAGGTATGGGTGACACATCGTCTTCTTTAGCAGGTGGCAGCCTGGCAACTCCTGCAGCAAGTCCAGCAGAGCCTCACTCACACCGGGCCACCCACAAAGCCGTGGCCCCTCACTCCATCCCACCAGCACAGCCCCGAGACTGCTGACGGGGCAGAGAATATGGCATCAGGCACAGCTGCAGGGGCTCTTGCTGCCTGGAGTGGTGTTTATATTGACCTCAACCCAGGCACACCCGGGGAGGGCTGGCTGGCAGTGTCAGGCTGCCCAGGTCAGCCAGTCCTCACCTCTCATGGGCTCACATTGCAGAAAATGGACCTCGCTGAACAGGCCAGGTCCAAGGAACAGGTGTGGGCGCCTGGGAGTCAGGATAGACAAGGGGCTGCAGCTCCGGATTGTTTTCTAATCATTTTATCTGGCCCATGAGTGGGAGACAACTTCAAGAAGACCCTCTCCTAATGAGAGGAACCCAGGAGTCAGGGAGAGGAGGGGTGATGGGTGGAGACAGAGGCCTGGTGCCCCAGCTGCAGTGGAAGTCTCTGGAAGACCAGGCAGAGGGAGGCCGCACAGAGTGATGCCCAGTGTCACAGACCTGTCGGAGCTGCTGTTTGTTCGTTCAAGTCCTGCTCTGAGGTGCTCTGTATCAGCTCTGAGTGACAGGCCATCTGGGGTACTCTGCAATGAGGGCTATGTGCACGGTTCCTGTGTGCCCAGCCCTGCTGTGGTATCTGCTCAGGGGAGCTCCATATCCTGGGAGGGGCCTGATCACGAGAGCCCCATGGGCTGCTGGGTAGTTGCACAGGTGAGCTCCATAACCTGGGATTGCCCTGACGACGGGAGCCCCGTGGGCTGCTGGGGACCTGGTAAAGGATGTCAAGACAGTCAGTGAAGCCACCGAGGATATACATCCAGTAGTTCCTAATTCCTACACCCTGCTGCTCATTCTACCATCCACCAGGACATGGTATTCTGTATTAGACTTCAATGATGCCTTCTTCTGTATTCCATTGGTCCCAGAAAGGCTCTGCTGCCCTAGTAACCAGATTTGGGAATGGAGAAATGCTGCCGCCTTGTGGCCATTTCCACAACAGCAGCTTTAAACCCAGTGCTAATGGTCACTAAATATTCACACTCATTGCAGGCTTGTGAAGGACACCTGCCCTCAAAAACAATCCTGGCGTCGAAAACTGACCCCAAAATTCAAAAGAGGGCAACCATCCAAGAAGACAATTTCAAGAGGTTCATTGTACTCTCCGTGTTTTTCTGTACCAGAAATTTAAAAAGGCATGGAAAAAGGCTGAACATTAGGAATAATTAAAGATATGCAAATCCAAATTACACAATCCTAGCAGCTCACACCAGTCAGAATGGCCATCAGCAAAAATTCTGCAAGCCATAAATGCTGATGGGGTTTTGGAGAAATGCCTACCCTTGGTTCAACGTGGGACATGGTAAGAGCCAGTAATGAAAACAAAAATGGGGTGTCTTGTAAAGGTAAATACTGAGGTACCATTCAATCAAGCGTACCCACTGCTGGGCCTATCGCCTGAGGGGATGAGAATCAAAAAGACACAGGCTGGGTTTCACTGGTGGCGCAGTGGTTGAGAGTCCGCCTGCCAATGCAGGGGACACGGGTTCATGCGCCGGTTCGGGAAGATCCCACATGCCGCGGAGCGGCTGGACCCGTGAGCCATGCCTGCTGGGCCTGCGCGTCCGCAGCCTGTGCTCTGCAATGGGAGGGTCCACGGCAGCAAGAGGCCCACGTACCGCAAAAACACAAAAAGACACAGGCTGGCAATCCTGCACTCCAGCAATATCTACCATATCCAACACTTGGAAGCTACGAAAATGTCCATCCACAGAGGAATGCACAAAGAAGAAGTGGTCCGTGTACACAATGGAATATGACTCCAATAAAAAAAATATAAATTCAATTCATAAAACAAACATAAGTAAGGAGACATCAGCTTTTGGGGGCACATTCCACTCTAATATATAACCGAGGAACACCACTGCCAGGATGGTCTGTTTCCCTAGTTACCAGATTGGGAAAAGCAGAAATGCTGCCGCCCTCTGGCCGTTACCTGCAACAGCAGCCTTCAAACCTGTGCTAAGGGTCACTTCATATGCACCAGTACTGGAGGGCTGTAAATGAAACCTGCCCTCAAAATGTCTTGAGGGAGGTAATGGCCAAAATATTTCTAAATGTCACACATACTTCACGAAAACAATTTGAAGAGGTAAGCTGTACTCACAGTTTGAAGAAAAAAAGGACATGCCAGAAAGCTCAATTTCAAGGGATTATGAGACGCGTGCAAATCCAACCACAAAGTGGTATCAGCTCACACTAGTCAGAATAAACATCAGCCAAAATACTACAAACAATAAACGCTGAAGGTGTTGTGGAGAAGAGCATAACCTCAACTTTAAGTGGGACGTAACCTGGTAAGAGCCACTAATGAGAACAGAATGGAGGTGCCTCTACAAGGTAAACATTTTGCTACCATATGATCCAGCAGGCCCACTCCTGGGCCTATAACCTAAGAAGACAGAATTGGAAAGACACAGGCAGGCAAATGTGCATTGCCGCAGCATTACAATAGCCATGACATGGAAGCAACCAAAAAGTCCATCAACAGATGAGTGGACAAAGAAGAACTGGTACATGTACAGACAGAATATTAGCCAAGGAAAAAAAGGACACAATGCCATTTGCAGCACCGTAGATGAGTCTAGAGGTAATCACGTGACTTGCAGTAAGTCAGAAAGAGAAAGACACATATCGTATGATATCACTTGGAGGTGTTACCGAAACATTGATACCAGTGAAGATATTTCCACAGAGAAGGGCAATCACAGATTCATTAAACAAACTTATGGTTCACCAATGGAAAGGTGTGAGGATTGGATACATTAGGATATTGGGGTTAACAGACATACACAAACACAGGTGAAATATATAATCACCAAACACCTACGGAATACCAAGAGAAGACTACTCAACATTCTGTCATAACGTACATGGGAAAAGGATCCCAGGAGGAACAGACATATGTATATGTGTAAAAGAACCACATCTTGCACACCTGCAACAAGCCAAACATTGTAATCAAACTTGCTGTGATAAAAAATAAAAATTAAATTAAAAACACGAACAAGACGTAGCGAGACAAACTTAAGGGGCTCTTTCCTGGCACATTCCATTCTAAATTACAACCTAGAACACGACTTGCATTGAGGCTCTGTTGTCCTAGTAACCACATTTGGTAAAGGAGAACTGCTGCCACCTTGTGGCCGTTTCACACAACAGCAGCTTTAATCCCAGCGCTAATGGTCAGTTGATATTCAAAATAATTGCAGGCCTGTAAATGACACCTGGCCTGAAAACAAATCCTGGGGTCGTATATCGACCAAAAAATTCAAAAGACGTCCATATTTCAAAACGACAGTTTCAAGAGGCATATTTTACGCACATTTGTGTTCTGCTTCTTTTTCTTTCTTTCTTTTTTTTTGTTAAAAAACGGGAATGGAAAAAGGCAACCCTCAGAATGGGAGAAAATATTTGAAAACGAATCAATGGACAAAGGTTTAATCTCCAATATATATAAACAGCTCATGCAGCTTAATATTCAAAAGACAAACAACCCAATACAAAAATGGGTAGAAGATCTAAATAGACATCTCTTCAAAGAAGACACAGAGATGGCCAAGACGCACATGGAAAGCTGCTCAACATCACTAATTATTAGAGAAATGCAAATCAAAACTACAATGAGGTATCACCACACACCTGTTAGAATGGGCATCATCAGAAAATCTACAAACAACAAATGCTGGGGAGGGTGTGGAGAAAAGGAACCCTCTTCCACTATTGGTGGGAATGTAAATTGATACAGTCACTATGGAGAACAGTATGGAAGTTCCTTAAAAAACTAAATATAGAACTACCATATGATCCAGCAATCCCACTTCTGGGCATATACCCAGAGAAAACCATAAATCAAAAAGACATAGTCACCAAATTGTTCATTGCAGCACTATTTACAATAGCCAGGTAATGGAAGCAACCTAAATGTCCACAGACAGACGAATGGATAAAGATGTGGTACATATATAAAATGGAATATTACTCAGCCATACAAAGGAATGAAACTGGGTCATTTGTAGAGATGTCGATGGATCTAGAGACTGTCATACAGAGTGAAGTAGGTCAGAAAGAGCAAAACAAATATTGTATATTAATGCATATATGTGGAGCCTAGAAAAATGGTACAGATGAACCGGTTTGCAGGGCAGAAATAGAGACACAGAGGTAGAGAACAAACGTATGGACACCAAGGGGGGGAAGCCATGGGGTGGTGGTGGTGGGATGAGTTGGGAGATTGGGATTGACCTGTATACATGTATATGTATAAAATACATAACTAATAATAACCTGCTGTATAAAAAATAAATAAAATTAAATTTCAAGATTTTAAAAAATAAATAAAATTTAAAAATAAAACAGAAAAATGTTCTTGCCTTCACACAGATGTATTTATATGAATGAATTATTTCCATGCTTATATCTATAAATACATAAAAGAGGAATCAAATCTACCTTGAACCAAAAAGAAAAAAAAAACAACCCACCAGTTATTCAGAGGAAAACCCTTTCAGGGCACTTGCTCCAGTGGTAAACAATTCTAAAGATGGTCAGAGGTGGGGAATCATCTACCATGCAGCCAGCAGCCCCCCCGCAAGGAGCTTCCTCATTGCAAAGCTGGGGGACCGTGCCGAGGCGTCTGTGAGTAAACGTGAGCTGAGCCCCAGGCCAGCTGCTGCTGAACTGTTCCCTCCCTTCCCAAGTAAAACACCTGAATATGTACAAGGACTTGAAAGCCTCGAGGAAGGGCTGTGAAGCCACACCAGCGACAGCATGCAGGCTGACTTGGTGCCTGCAGGCCAGCCAAGATGGTCCTGGCCCCGGGCACTCTTCTGGAAGTTTTCCATTTCCCTGCCTGAGATACCCCTCCTGTCCCAGACCCAACAGCTTTTTCCCTTCCTCACCTCTGCCTGGGGAGAAATTCCAGCGGAAGGTATGGGTGACACATCGTCTTCTTTAGCAGGTGGCAGCCTGGCAACTCCTGCAGCAAGTCCAGCAGAGCCTCACTCACACCGGGCCACCCACAAAGCCGTGGCCCCTCACTCCATCCCACCAGCACAGCCCCGAGACTGCTGACGGGGCAGAGAATATGGCATCAGGCACAGCTGCAGGGGCTCTTGCTGCCTGGAGTGGTGTTTATATTGACCTCAACCCAGGCACACCCGGGGAGGGCTGGCTGGCAGTGTCAGGCTGCCCAGGTCAGCCAGTCCTCACCTCTCATGGGCTCACATTGCAGAAAATGGACCTCGCTGAACAGGCCAGGTCCAAGGAACAGGTGTGGGCGCCTGGGAGTCAGGATAGACAAGGGGCTGCAGCTCCGGATTGTTTTCTAATCATTTTATCTGGCCCATGAGTGGGAGACAACTTCAAGAAGACCCTCTCCTAATGAGAGGAACCCAGGAGTCAGGGAGAGGAGGGGTGATGGGTGGAGACAGAGGCCTGGTGCCCCAGCTGCAGTGGAAGTCTCTGGAAGACCAGGCAGAGGGAGGCCGCACAGAGTGATGCCCAGTGTCACAGACCTGTCGGAGCTGCTGTTTGTTCGTTCAAGTCCTGCTCTGAGGTGCTCTGTATCAGCTCTGAGTGACAGGCCATCTGGGGTACTCTGCAATGAGGGCTATGTGCACGGTTCCTGTGTGCCCAGCCCTGCCGTGGTATCTGCTCAGGGGAGCTCCATATCCTGGGAGGGGCCTGATCACGAGAGCCCCATGGGCTGCTGGGTAGTTGCACAGGTGAGCTCCATAACCTGGGATTGCCCTGACGACGGGAGCCCCGTGGGCTGCTGGGGACCTGGTAAAGGATGTCAAGACAGTCAGTGAAGCCACCGAGGATATACATCCAGTAGTTCCTAATTCCTACACCCTGCTGCTCATTCTACCATCCACCAGGACATGGTATTCTGTATTAGACTTCAATGATGCCTTCTTCTGTATTCCATTGGTCCCAGAAAGGCTCTGCTGCCCTAGTAACCAGATTTGGGAATGGAGAAATGCTGCCGCCTTGTGGCCATTTCCACAACAGCAGCTTTAAACCCAGTGCTAATGGTCACTAAATATTCACACTCATTGCAGGCTTGTGAAGGACACCTGCCCTCAAAAACAATCCTGGCGTCGAAAACTGACCCCAAAATTCAAAAGAGGGCAACCATCCAAGAAGACAATTTCAAGAGGTTCATTGTACTCTCCGTGTTTTTCTGTACCAGAAATTTAAAAAGGCACGGAAAAAGGCTGAACATTAGGAATAATTAAAGATATGCAAATCCAAATTACACAATCCTAGCAGCTCACACCAGTCAGAATGGCCATCAGCAAAAATTCTGCAAGCCATAAATGCTGATGGGGTTTTGGAGAAATGCCTACCCTTGGTTCAACGTGGGACATGGTAAGAGCCAGTAATGAAAACAAAAATGGGGTGTCTTGTAAAGGTAAATACTGAGGTACCATTCAATCAAGCGTACCCACTGCTGGGCCTATCGCCTGAGGGGATGAGAATCAAAAAGACACAGGCTGGGTTTCACTGGTGGCGCAGTGGTTGAGAGCCCGCCTGCCAATGCAGGGGACACGGGTTCATGCGCCGGTTCGGGAAGATCCCACATGCCGCGGAGCGGCTGGTCCCGTGAGCCATGCCTGCTGGGCCTGCGCGTCCGCAGCCTGTGCTCTGCAATGGGAGGGTCCACGGCAGCAAGAGGCCCACGTACTGCAAAAACACAAAAAGACACAGGCTGCCAATCCTGCACTCCAGCAACATCTACCATATCCAACACTTGGAAGCTACGAAAATGTCCATCCACAGAGGAATGCACAAAGAAGAAGTAGTCCGTGTACACAATGGAATATGACTCTAATAAAAAAATATAAATTCAATTCATAAAACAAACATAAGTAAGGAGACATCAGCTTTTGGGGGCACATTCCACTCTAATATATAACCGAGGAACACCACTGCCAGGATGGTCTGTTTCCCTAGTTACCAGATTGGGAAAAGCAGAAATGCTGCCGCCCTCTGGCCGTTACCTGCAACAGCAGCCTTCAAACCTGTGCTAAGGGTCACTTCATATGCACCAGTACTGGAGGGCTGTAAATGAAACCTGCCCTCAAAATGTCTTGAGGGAGGTAATGGCCAAAATATTTCTAAATGTCACACATACTTCACGAAAACAATTTGAAGAGGTAAGCTGTACTCACAGTTTGAAGAAAAAAAGGACATGCCAGAAAGCTCAATTTCAAGGGATTATGAGACGCGTGCAAATCCAACCACAAAGTGGTATCAGCTCACACTAGTCAGAATAAACATCAGCCAAAATACTACAAACAATAAACGCTGAAGTTGTTGTGGAGAAGAGCATAACCTCAACTTTAAGTGGGACGTAACCTGGTAAGAGCCACTAATGAGAACAGAATGGAGGTGCCTCTACAAGGTAAACATTTTGCTACCATATGATCCAGCAGGCCCACTCCTGGGCCTATAACCTAAGAAGACAGAAATGGAAAGACACAGGCAGGCAAATGTGCATTGCCGCAGCATTACAATAGCCATGACATGGAAGCAACCAAAAAGTCCATCAACAGATGAGTGGACAAAGAAGAACTGGTACATGTACAGACAGAATATTAGCCAAGGAAAAAAAGGACACAATGCCATTTGCAGCACCGTAGATGAGTCTAGAGGTAATCACGTGACTTGTAGTAAGTCAGAAAGAGAAAGACACATATCGTATGATATCACTTGGAGGTGTTACCGAAAAATTGATACCAGTGAAGATATTTCCACAGAGAAGGGCAATCACAGATTCATTAAACAAACTTATGGTTCACCAATGGAAAGGTGTGAGGATTGGATACATTAGGATATTGGGGTTAACAGACATACAGAAACACAGGTGAAATATATAATCACCAAACACCTACGGAATACCAAGAGAAGACTACTCAACATTCTGTCATAACGTACATGGGAAAAGGATCCCAGGAGGAACAGACATATGTATATGTGTAAAAGAACCACATCTTGCACACCTGCAACAAGCCAAACATTATAATCAAACTTGCTGTGATAAAAAATAAAAATTAAATTAAAAACACGAACAAGACGTAGCGAGACAAACTTAAGGGGCTCTTTCCTGGCACATTCCATTCTAAATTACAACCTAGAACACGACTTGCATTGAGGCTCTGTTGTCCTAGTAACCACATTTGGTAAAGGAGAACTGCTGCCACCTTGTGGCCGTTTCACACAACAGCAGCTTTAATCCCAGCGCTAATGGTCAGTTGATATTCAAAATAATTGCAGGCCTGTAAATGACACCTGGCCTGAAAACAAATCCTGGGGTCGTATATCGACCAAAAAATTCAAAAGACGTCCATATTTCAAAACGACAGTTTCAAGAGGCATATTTTACGCACATTTGTGTTCTGCTTCTTTTTCTTTCTTTCTTTTTTTTTGTTAAAAAACGGGAATGGAAAAAGGCAACCCTCAGAATGGGAGAAAATATTTGCAAACGAATCAATGGACAAAGGTTTAATCTCCAATATATATAAACAGCTCATGCAGCTTAATATTCAAAAGACAAACAACCCAATACAAAAATGGGTAGAAGATCTAAATAGACATTTCTTCAAAGAAGACACAGAGATGGCCAAGACGCACATGGAAAGCTGCTCAACATCACTAATTGTTAGAGAAATGCAAGTCAAAACTACAATGAGGTATCACCTCTCACCTGTTAGAATGGGCATCATCAGAAAATCTACAAACAACAAATGCTGGGGAGGGTGTGGAGAAAAGGAACCCTCTTCCACTATTGGTGGGAATGTAAATTGATACAGTCACTATGGAGAACAGTATGGAAGCTCCTTAAAAAACTAAAAATAGAATTACCATATGATCCAGCAATCCCACTTCTGGGCATATACCCAGAGAAAACCATAAATCAAAAAGACATAGTCACCACATTGTTCATTGCAGCACTATTTACAATAGCCAGGTAATGGAAGCAACCTAAATGTCCACAGACAGACGAATGGATAAAGATGTGGTACATATATAAAATGGAATATTACTCAGCCATACAAAGGAATGAAACTGGGTCATTTGTAGAGATGTCGATGGATCTAGAGACTGTCGTACAGAGTGAAGTAAGTCAGAAAGAGAAAAACAAATATTGTATATTAATGCATATATGTGGAGCCTAGAAAAATGGTACAGATGAACCGGTTTGCAGGGCAGAAATAGAGACACAGAGGTAGAGAACAAACGTATGGACACCAACGGGGGGAAGCCATGGGGTGGTGGTGGTGGGATGAGTTGGGAGATTGGGATTGACCTGTATACATGTATATGTATAAAATACATAACTAATAATAACCTGCTGTATAAAAAAATAAATTAAATTTCAAAATTTTTAAAAATAAATAAATTTTTAAAATAAAACAAAAAAGTTCTTCCCTTCACACAGATGTATTTATAGGAATGAATTATTTCCATGCTTATATCTATAAATACATAAAAGAGGAATAAAATCTACCATGAAGCAAAAAAGAAACCAAAAACAGGACCCACCAGTTATACCGAGGAAAACCCTATCAGGGCACTTGGTCCAGTGGTAAACAGTTCTGAAGTTGGTCAGAGGTGGGGAATCATCTGCAATGCAGCCAGTAGCCACCCCCGCAAGGAGCGTCCTCATTGAAAAGCTGGGGAACCGTGCCAAGGCGTCTGTGAGTAAATGTGAGCTGAGCCCCAGGCCAGCTGCTGCTTCCCCCCCTTCCCAAGTAAAACACCTGAATATGTACAAGGACTTGAAAGCCTCGAGGAAAGGCTGTGAAGCCACACCAGCGACAGCATGCAGGCCGACTTGGTGCCTGCAGGCCAGCCAAGATGGTCCTGGCCCCGGGCACTCTTCTGGAAGCTTTCCATTTCCCTGCCTGAGATACCCCTCCTGTCCCAGACCCAACAGCTTTTTCCCTTCCTCACCTCTGCCCGGGGAGAAATTCCAGCGGAAGGTATGGATGACACATCCTCTTCTTTAGCAGGTGGCAGCCTGGCAACTCCTGCAGCAAGTCCAGCAGAGCCTCACTCACACCGGGCCACCCACAAAGCTGTGGCCCCTCACTCCATCCCACCAGCACAGCCCCGAGACTGCTGACGGGGCAGAGAATATGGCATCAGGCACAGCTGCAGGGGCTCTTGCTGCCTGGAGTGGTGTTTATATTGACCTCAACCCAGGCACACCTGGGGAGGGCTGGCTGGCAGTGTCAGGCTGCCCAGGTCAGCCAGTCCTCACCCCTCATGGGCTCACATTGCAGAAAATGGACCTCGCTGAACAGGCCAGGTCCAAGGAACAGGTGTGGGCTCCTGGGAGTCAGGATAGACAAGGGGCTGCAGCTCCGGATTGTTTTCTAATCATTTTATCTGGCCCATGAGTGGGAGACAACTTCAAGAAGACCCTCTCCTAATGAGAGGAACCCAGGAGTCAGGGAGAGGAGGGGTGATGGGTGGAGACAGAGGCCTGGTGCCCCAGCTGCAGTGGAAGTCTCTGGAAGACCAGGCAGAGGGAGGCCGCACAGAGTGATGCCCAGTGTCACAGACCTGTCGGAGCTGCTGTTTGTTCGTTCAAGTCCTGCTCTGAGGTGCTCTGTGTCAGCTCTGAGTGACAGGCCATCTGGGGTACTCTGCAATGAGGGCTATGTGCACGGTTCCTGTGTGCCCAGCCCTGCCGTGGTATCTGCTCAGGGGAGCTCCATATCCTGGGAGGGGCCTGATCACGAGAGCCCCATGGGCTGCTGGGTAGTTGCACAGGTGAGCTCCATAACCTGGGAGTGGCCTGACCATGAGAGCCCCGTGGGCTGCTGGGGACCTGCCCAGGTGAGCCCCATATCCTGGGAGGGGCCTGACCACGGGAGCCCCATGGGCTGCTGGGTAGTTGCGCAGGTGAGCTCCATAACCTGGGATTGCCCTGACGACGGGAGCCCCGTGGGCTGCTGGGGACCTGGTAAAGGATGTCAAGACAGTCAGTGAAGCCACCGAGGATATACATCCAGTAGTTCCTAATTCCTACACCCTGCTGCTCATTCTACCATCCACCAGGGCATGGTATTCTGTATTAGACTTCAATGATGCCTTCTTCTGTATTCCATTGGTCCCAGAAAGGCTCTGCTGCCCTAGTAACCAGATTTGGGAATGGAGAAATGCTGCCGCCTTGTGGCCATTTCCACAACAGCAGCTTTAAACCCAGTGCTAATGGTCACTAAATATTCACACTCATTGCAGGCTTGTGAAGGACACCTGCCCTCAAAAACAATCCTGGGGTCGAAAATTGACCCCAAAATTCAAAAGAGGGCAACCATCCAAGAAGACAATTTCAAGAGGTTCATTGGACTCTCCGTGTTTTTCTGTACCAGAAATTTAAAAAGGCATGGAAAAAGGCTGAACATTAGGAATAATTAAAGATATGCAAATCCAAATTACACAATCCTAGCAGCTCACACCAGTCAGAATGGCCATCAGCAAAAATTCTGCAAACCATAAATGCTGATGGGGTTTTGGAGAAATGCCTACCCTTGGTTCAACGTGGGACATGGTAAGAGCCAGTAATGAAAACAAAAATGGGGTGTCTTGTAAAGGTAAATACTGAGGTACCATTCAATCAAGCGTACCCACTGCTGGGCCTATCGCCTGAGGGGATGAGAATCAAAAAGACACAGGCTGGGTTTCACTGGTGGCGCAGTGGTTGAGAGCCCGCCTGCCAATGCAGGGGACACGGGTTCATGCGCCGGTTCGGGAAGATCCCACATGCCGCGGAGCGGCTGGTCCCGTGAGCCATGCCTGCTGGGCCTGCGCGTCCGCAGCCTGTGCTCTGCAATGGGAGGGTCCACGGCAGCAAGAGGCCCACGTACTGCAAAAACACAAAAAGACACAGGCTGCCAATCCTGCACTCCAACAACATCTACCATATCCAACACTTGGAAGCTACGAAAATGTCCATCCACAGAGGAATGCACAAAGAAGAAGTGGTCCGTGTACACAATGGAATATGACTCCAATAAAAAAATATAAATTCAATTCATAAAACAAACATAAGTAAGGAGACATCAGCTTTTGGGGGCACATTCCACTCTAATATATAACCGAGGAACACCACTGCCAGGATGGTCTGTTTCCCTAGTTACCAGATTGGGAAAAGCAGAAATGCTGCCGCCCTCTGGCCGTTACCTGCAACAGCAGCCTTCAAACCTGTGCTAAGGGTCACTTCATATGCACCAGTACTGGAGGGCTGTAAATGAAACCTGCCCTCAAAATGTCTTGAGGGAGGTAATGGCCAAAATATTTCTAAATGTCACACATACTTCACGAAAACAATTTGAAGAGGTAAGCTGTACTCACAGTTTGAAGAAAAAAAGGACATGCCAGAAAGCTCAATTTCAAGGGATTATGAGACGCGTGCAAATCCAACCACAAAGTGGTATCAGCTCACACTAGTCAGAATAAACATCAGCCAAAATACTACAAACAATAAACGCTGAAGGTGTTGTGGAGAAGAGCATAACCTCAACTTTAAGTGGGACGTAACCTGGTAAGAGCCACTAATGAGAACAGAATGGAGGTGCCTCTACAAGGTAAACATTTTGCTACCATATGATCCAGCAGGCCCACTCCTGGGCCTATAACCTAAGAAGACAGAATTGGAAAGACACAGGCAGGCAAATGTGCATTGCCGCAGCATTACAATAGCCATGACATGGAAGCAACCAAAAAGTCCATCAACAGATGAGTGGACAAAGAAGAACTGGTACATGTACAGACAGAATATTAGCCAAGGAAAAAAAGGACACAATGCCATTTGCAGCACCGTAGATGAGTCTAGAGGTAATCACGTGACTTGTAGTAAGTCAGAAAGAGAAAGACACATATCGTATGATATCACTTGGAGGTGTTAAGGGAAAAATTGATACCAGTGAAGATATTTCCACAGAGAAGGGCAATCACAGATTCATTAAACAAACTTATGGTTCACCAATGGAAAGGTGTGAGGATTGGATACATTAGGATATTGGGGTTAACAGACATACACAAACACAGGTGAAATATATAATCACCAAACACCTACGGAATACCAAGAGAAGACTACTCAACATTCTGTCATAACGTACATGGGAAAAGGATCCCAGGAGGAACAGACATATGTATATGTGTAAAAGAACCACATCTTGCACACCTGCAACAAGCCAAACATTGTAATCAAACTTGCTGTGATAAAAAATAAAAATTAAATTAAAAACACGAACAAGACGTAGCGAGACAAACTTAAGGGGCTCTTTCCTGGCACATTCCATTCTAAATTACAACCTAGAACACGACTTGCATTGAGGCTCTGTTGTCCTAGTAACCACATTTGGTAAAGGAGAACTGCTGCCACCTTGTGGCCGTTTCACACAACAGCAGCTTTAATCCCAGCGCTAATGGTCAGTTGATATTCAAAATAATTGCAGGCCTGTAAATGACACCTGGCCTGAAAACAAATCCTGGGGTCGTATATCGACCAAAAAATTCAAAAGACGTCCATATTTCAAAACGACAGTTTCAAGAGGCATATTTTACGCACATTTGTGTTCTGCTTCTTTTTCTTTCTTTCTTTTTTTTTGTTAAAAAACGGGAATGGAAAAAGGCAACCCTCAGAATGGGAGAAAATATTTGCAAACGAATCAATGGACAAAGGTTTAATCTCCAATATATATAAACAGCTCATGCAGCTTAATATTCAAAAGACAAACAACCCAATACAAAAATGGGTAGAAGATCTAAATAGACATTTCTTCAAAGAAGACACAGAGATGGCCAAGACGCACATGGAAAGCTGCTCAACGTCACTAATTATTAGAGAAATGCAAATCAAAACTACAATGAGGTATCACCACACACCTGTTAGAATGGGCATCATCAGAAAATCTACAAACAACAAATGCTGGGGAGGGTGTGGAGAAAAGGAACCCTCTTCCACTATTGGTGGGAATGTAAATTGATACAGTCACTATGGAGAACAGTATGGAAGTTCCTTAAAAAACTAAATATAGAACTACCATATGATCCAGCAATCCCACTTCTGGGCATATACCCAGAGAAAACCATAAATCAAAAAGACATAGTCACCAAATTGTTCATTGCAGCACTATTTACAATAGCCAGGTAATGGAAGCAACCTAAATGTCCACAGACAGACGAATGGATAAAGATGTGGTACATATATAAAATGGAATATTACTCAGCCATACAAAGGAATGAAACTGGGTCATTTGTAGAGATGTCGATGGATCTAGAGACTGTCATACAGAGTGAAGTAGGTCAGAAAGAGCAAAACAAATATTGTATATTAATGCATATATGTGGAGCCTAGAAAAATGGTACAGATGAACCGGTTTGCAGGGCAGAAATAGAGACACAGAGGTAGAGAACAAACGTATGGACACCAAGGGGGGGAAGCCATGGGGTGGTGGTGGTGGGATGAGTTGGGAGATTGGGATTGACCTGTATACATGTATATGTATAAAATACATAACTAATAACAACCTGCTGTATAAAAAATAAATAAAATTAAATTTCAAGATTTTAAAAAATAAATAAAATTTAAAAATAAAACAGAAAAATGTTCTTGCCTTCACACAGATGTATTTATAGGAATGAATTATTTCCATGCTTATATCTATAAATACATAAAAGAGGAATCAAATCTACCTTGAACCAAAAAAAAAAAAAACAACCCACCAGTTATTCAGAGGAAAACCCTATCAGGACACTTGCTCCAGTGGTAAACAATTCTAAAGATGGTCAGAGGTGAGGAATCATCTACCATGCAGCCAGCAGCCCCCCCGCAAGGAGCTTCCTCATTGCAAAGCTGGGGGACCGTGCCGAGGCGTCTGTGAGTAAACGTGAGCTGAGCCCCAGGCCAGCTGCTGCTGAACTGTTCCCTCCCTTCCCAAGTAAAACACGTGAATATGTACAAGGACTTGAAAGCCTCGAGGAAGGGCTGTGAAGCCACACCAGCGACAGCATGCAGGCTGACTTGGTGCCTGCAGGCCAGCCAAGATGGTCCTGGCCCCGGGCACTCTTCTGGAAGTTTTCCATTTCCCTGCCTGAGATACCCCTCCTGTCCCAGACCCAACAGCTTTTTCCCTTCCTCACCTCTGCCTGGGGAGAAATTCCAGCGGAAGGTATGGGTGACACATCGTCTTCTTTAGCAGGTGGCAGCCTGGCAACTCCTGCAGCAAGTCCAGCAGAGCCTCACTCACACCGGGCCACCCACAAAGCCGTGGCCCCTCACTCCATCCCACCAGCACAGCCCCGAGACTGCTGACGGGGCAGAGAATATGGCATCAGGCACAGCTGCAGGGGCTCTTGCTGCCTGGAGTGGTGTTTATATTGACCTCAACCCAGGCACACCCGGGGAGGGCTGGCTGGCAGTGTCAGGCTGCCCAGGTCAGCCAGTCCTCACCTCTCATGGGCTCACATTGCAGAAAATGGACCTCGCTGAACAGGCCAGGTCCAAGGAACAGGTGTGGGCGCCTGGGAGTCAGGATAGACAAGGGGCTGCAGCTCCGGATTGTTTTCTAATCATTTTATCTGGCCCATGAGTGGGAGACAACTTCAAGAAGACCCTCTCCTAATGAGAGGAACCCAGGAGTCAGGGAGAGGAGGGGTGATGGGTGGAGACAGAGGCCTGGTGCCCCAGCTGCAGTGGAAGTCTCTGGAAGACCAGGCAGAGGGAGGCCGCACAGAGTGATGCCCTGTGTCACAGACCTGTCGGAGCTGCTGTTTGTTCGTTCAAGTCCTGCTCTGAGGTGCTCTGTGTCAGCTCTGAGTGACAGGCCTTCTGGGGTACTCTGCAATGAGGGCTATGTGCACGGTTCCTGTGTGCCCAGCCCTGCCGTGGTATCTGCTCAGGGGAGCTCCATATCCTGGGAGGGGCCTGATCACGAGAGCCCCATGGGCTGCTGGGTAGTTGCACAGGTGAGCTCCATAACCTGGGATTGCCCTGACGACGGGAGCCCCGTGGGCTGCTGGGGACCTGGTAAAGGATGTCAAGACAGTCAGTGAAGCCACCGAGGATATACATCCAGTAGTTCCTAATTCCTACACCCTGCTGCTCATTCTACCATCCACCAGGACATGGTATTCTGTATTAGACTTCAATGATGCCTTCTTCTGTATTCCATTGGTCCCAGAAAGGCTCTGCTGCCCTAGTAACCAGATTTGGGAATGGAGAAATGCTGCCGCCTTGTGGCCATTTCCACAACAGCAGCTTTAAACCCAGTGCTAATGGTCACTAAATATTCACACTCATTGCAGGCTTGTGAAGGACACCTGCCCTCAAAAACAATCCTGGCGTCGAAAACTGACCCCAAAATTCAAAAGAGGGCAACCATCCAAGAAGACAATTTCAAGAGGTTCATTGTACTCTCCGTGTTTTTCTGTACCAGAAATTTAAAAAGGCATGGAAAAAGGCTGAACATTAGGAATAATTAAAGATATGCAAATCCAAATTACACAATCCTAGCAGCTCACACCAGTCAGAATGGCCATCAGCAAAAATTCTGCAAGCCATAAATGCTGATGGGGTTTTGGAGAAATGCCTACCCTTGGTTCAACGTGGGACATGGTAAGAGCCAGTAATGAAAACAAAAATGGGGTGTCTTGTAAAGGTAAATACTGAGGTACCATTCAATCAAGCGTACCCACTGCTGGGCCTATCGCCTGAGGGGATGAGAATCAAAAAGACACAGGCTGGGTTTCACTGGTGGCGCAGTGGTTGAGAGCCCGCCTGCCAATGCAGGGGACACGGGTTCATGCGCCGGTTCGGGAAGATCCCACATGCCGCGGAGCGGCTGGTCCCGTGAGCCATGCCTGCTGGGCCTGCGCGTCCGCAGCCTGTGCTCTTCAATGGGAGGGTCCACGGCAGCAAGAGGCCCACGTACTGCAAAAACACAAAAAGACACAGGCTGGCAATCCTGCACTCCAGCAATATCTACCATATCCAACACTTGGAAGCTACGAAAATGTCCATCCACAGAGGAATGCACAAAGAAGAAGTGGTCCATGTACACAATGGAATATGACTCCAATAAAAAAAATATAAATTCAATTCATAAAACAAACATAAGTAAGGAGACATCAGCTTTTGGGGGCACATTCCACTCTAATATATAACCGAGGAACACCACTGCCAGGATGGTCTGTTTCCCTAGTTACCAGATTGGGAAAAGCAGAAATGCTGCCGCCCTCTGGACGTTACCTGCAACAGCAGCCTTCAAACCTGTGCTAAGGGTCACTTCATATGCACCAGTACTGGAGGGCTGTAAATGAAACCTGCCCTCAAAATGTCTTGAGGGAGGTAATGGCCAAAATATTTCTAAATGTCACACATACTTCACGAAAACAATTTGAAGAGGTAAGCTGTACTCACAGTTTGAAGAAAAAAAGGACATGCCAGAAAGCTCAATTTCAAGGGATTATGAGACGCGTGCAAATCCAACCACAAAGTGGTATCAGCTCACACTAGTCAGAATAAACATCAGCCAAAATACTACAAACAATAAACGCTGAAGGTGTTGTGGAGAAGAGCATAACCTCAACTTTAAGTGGGACGTAACCTGGTAAGAGCCACTAATGAGAACAGAATGGAGGTGCCTCTACAAGGTAAACATTTTGCTACCATATGATCCAGCAGGCCCACTCCTGGGCCTATAACCTAAGAAGACAGAATTGGAAAGACACAGGCAGGCAAATGTGCATTGCCGCAGCATTACAATAGCCATGACATGGAAGCAACCAAAAAGTCCATCAACAGATGAGTGGACAAAGAAGAACTGGTACATGTACAGACAGAATATTAGCCAAGGAAAAAAAGGACACAATGCCATTTGCAGCACCGTAGATGAGTCTAGAGGTAATCACGTGACTTGTAGTAAGTCAGAAAGAGAAAGACACATATCGTATGATATCACTTGGAGGTGTTACCGAAAAATTGATACCAGTGAAGATATTTCCACAGAGAAGGGCAATCACAGATTCATTAAACAAACTTATGGTTCACCAATGGAAAGGTGTGAGGATTGGATACATTAGGATATTGGGGTTAACAGACATACACAAACACAGGTGAAATATATAATCACCAAACACCTACGGAATACCAAGAGAAGACTACTCAACATTCTGTCATAACGTACATGGGAAAAGGATCCCAGGAGGAACAGACATATGTATATGTGTAAAAGAACCACATCTTGCACACCTGCAACAAGCCAAACATTGTAATCAAACTTGCTGTGATAAAAAATAAAAATTAAATTAAAAACACGAACAAGACGTAGCGAGACAAACTTAAGGGGCTCTTTCCTGGCACATTCCATTCTAAATTACAACCTAGAACACGACTTGCATTGAGGCTCTGTTGTCCTAGTAACCACATTTGGTAAAGGAGAACTGCTGCCACCTTGTGGCCGTTTCACACAACAGCAGCTTTAATCCCAGCGCTAATGGTCAGTTGATATTCAAAATAATTGCAGGCCTGTAAATGACACCTGGCCTGAAAACAAATCCTGGGGTCGTATATCGACCAAAAAATTCAAAAGACGTCCATATTTCAAAACGACAGTTTCAAGAGGCATATTTTACGCACATTTGTGTTCTGCTTCTTTTTCTTTCTTTCTTTTTTTTTTGTTAAAAAACGGGAATGGAAAAAGGCAACCCTCAGAATGGGAGAAAATATTTGCAAACGAATCAATGGACAAAGGTTTAATCTCCAATATATATAAACAGCTCATGCAGCTTAATATTCAAAAGACAAACAACCCAATACAAAAATGGGTAGAAGATCTAAATAGACATTTCTTCAAAGAAGACACAGAGATGGCCAAGACGCACATGGAAAGCTGCTCAACGTCACTAATTATTAGAGAAATGCAAATCAAAACTACAATGAGGTATCACCACACACCTGTTAGAATGGGCATCATCAGAAAATCTACAAACAACAAATGCTGGGGAGGGTGTGGAGAAAAGGAACCCTCTTCCACTATTGGTGGGAATGTAAATTGATACAGTCACTATGGAGAACAGTATGGAAGTTCCTTAAAAAACTAAATATAGAACTACCATATGATCCAGCAATCCCACTTCTGGGCATATACCCAGAGAAAACCATAAATCAAAAAGACATAGTCACCAAATTGTTCATTGCAGCACTATTTACAATAGCCAGGTAATGGAAGCAACCTAAATGTCCACAGACAGACGAATGGATAAAGATGGGGTACATATATAAAATGGAATATTACTCAGCCATACAAAGGAATGAAACTGGGTCATTTGTAGAGATGTCGATGGATCTAGAGACTGTCATACAGAGTGAAGTAGGTCAGAAAGAGCAAAACAAATATTGTATATTAATGCATATATGTGGAGCCTAGAAAAATGGTACAGATGAACCGGTTTGCAGGGCAGAAATAGAGACACAGAGGTAGAGAACAAACGTATGGACACCAAGGGGGGGAAGCCATGGGGTGGTGGTGGTGGGATGAGTTGGGAGATTGGGATTGACCTGTATACATGTATATGTATAAAATACATAACTAATAATAACCTGCTGTATAAAAAATAAATAAAATTAAATTTCAAGATTTTAAAAAATAAATAAAATTTAAAAATAAAACAGAAAAATGTTCTTGCCTTCACACAGATGTATTTATATGAATGAATTATTTCCATGCTTATATCTATAAATACATAAAAGAGGAATCAAATCTACCTTGAACCAAAAAAAAAAAAAAACAACCCACCAGTTATTCAGAGGAAAACCCTATCAGGACACTTGCTCCAGTGGTAAACAATTCTAAAGATGGTCAGAGGTGGGGAATCATCTACCATGCAGCCAGCAGCCCCCCCGCAAGGAGCTTCCTCATTGCAAAGCTGGGGGACCGTGCCGAGGCGTCTGTGAGTAAACGTGAGCTGAGCCCCAGGCCAGCTGCTGCTGAACTGTTCCCTCCCTTCCCAAGTAAAACACCTGAATATGTACAAGGACTTGAAAGCCTCGAGGAAGGGCTGTGAAGCCACACCAGCGACAGCATGCAGGCTGACTTGGTGCCTGCAGGCCAGCCAAGATGGTCCTGGCCCCGGGCACTCTTCTGGAAGTTTTCCATTTCCCTGCCTGAGATACTCCTCCTGTCCCAGACCCAACAGCTTTTTCCCTTCCTCACCTCTGCCCGGGGAGAAATTCCAGCGGAAGGTATGGGTGACACATCGTCTTCTTTAGCAGGTGGCAGCCTGGCAACTCCTGCAGCAAGTCCAGCAGAGCCTCACTCACACCGGGCCACCCACAAAGCCGTGGCCCCTCACTCCATCCCACCAGCACAGCCCCGAGACTGCTGACGGGGCAGAGAATATGGCATCAGGCACAGCTGCAGGGGCTCTTGCTGCCTGGAGTGGTGTTTATATTGACCTCAACCCAGGCACACCTGGGGAGGGCTGGCTGGCAGTGTCAGGCTGCCCAGGTCAGCCAGTCCTCACCTCTCATGGGCTCACATTGCAGAAAATGGACCTCGCTGAACAGGCCAGGTCCAAGGAACAGGTGTGGGCTCCTGGGAGTCAGGATAGACAAGGGGCTGCAGCTCCGGATTGTTTTCTAATCATTTTATCTGGCCCATGAGTGGGAGACAACTTCAAGAAGACCCTCTCCTAATGAGAGGAACCCAGGAGTCAGGGAGAGGAGGGGTGATGGGTGGAGACAGAGGCCTGGTGCCCCAGCTGCAGTGGAAGTCTCTGGAAGACCAGGCAGAGGGAGGCCGCACAGAGTGATGCCCAGTGTCACAGACCTGTCGGAGCTGCTGTTTGTTCGTTCAAGTCCTGCTCTGAGGTGCTCTGTGTCAGCTCTGAGTGACAGGCCATCTGGGGTACTCTGCAATGAGGGCTATGTGCACGGTTCCTGTGTGCCCAGCCCTGCCGTGGTATCTGCTCAGGGGAGCTCCATATCCTGGGAGGGGCCTGATCACGAGAGCCCCATGGGCTGCTGGGTAGTTGCACAGGTGAGCTCCATAACCTGGGAGTGGCCTGACCATGAGAGCCCCGTGGGCTGCTGGGGACCTGCCCAGGTGAGCCCCATATCCTGGGAGGGGCCTGACCACGGGAGCCCCATGGGCTGCTGGGTAGTTGCGCAGGTGAGCTCCATAACCTGGGATTGCCCTGACGACGGGAGCCCCGTGGGCTGCTGGGGACCTGGTAAAGGATGTCAAGACAGTCAGTGAAGCCACCGAGGATATACATCCAGTAGTTCCTAATTCCTACACCCTGCTGCTCATTCTACCATCCACCAGGAAATGGTATTCTGTATTAGACTTCAATGATGCCTTCTTCTGTATTCCATTGGTCCCAGAAAGGCTCTGCTGCCCTAGTAACCAGATTTGGGAATGGAGAAATGCTGCCGCCTTGTGGCCATTTCCCACAACAGCAGCTTTAAACCCAGTGCTAATGGTCACTAAATATTCACACTCATTGCAGGCTTGTGAAGGACACCTGCCCTCAAAAACAGTCCTAGGGTCGCAAATTGACCCAAAAATTCAAAAGAGGGCAACCATCCAAGAAGACAATTTCAAGAGGTTCACTGTACTCTCCGTGTTTTTCTGTACCAGAAATTTAAAAAGGCATGGAAAAAGGCTGAACATTAGGAATAATTAAAGATATGCAAATCCAAATTACACAATCCTAGCAGCTCACACCAGTCAGAATGGCCATCAGCAAAAATTCTGCAAGCCATAAATGCTGATGGGGTTTTGGAGAAATGCCTACCCTTGGTTCAACGTGGGACATGGTAAGAGCCAGTAATGAAAACAAAAATGGGGTGTCTTGTAAAGGTAAATACTGAGGTACCATTCAATCAAGCGTACCCACTGCTGGGCCTATCGCCTGAGGGGATGAGAATCAAAAAGACACAGGCTGGGTTTCACTGGTGGCGCAGTGGTTGAGAGCCCGCCTGCCAGTGCAGGGGACACGGGTTCATGCGCCGGTTCGGGAAGATCCCACATGCCGCGGAGCGGCTGGACCCGTGAGCCATGCCTGCTGGGCCTGCGCGTCCGCAGCCTGTGCTCTTCAATGGGAGGGTCCACGGCAACAAGAGGCCCACGTACCGCAAAAACACAAAAAGACACAGGCTGGCAATCCTGCACTCCAGCAACATCTACCATATCCAACACTTGGAAGCTACGAAAATGTCCATCCACAGAGGAATGCACAAAGAAGAAGTGGTCCATGTACACAATGGAATATGACTCCGATAAAAAAATATAAATTCAATTCATAAAACAAACATAAGTAAGGAGACATCAGCTTTTTGGGGCACATTCCACTCTAATATATAACCGAGGAACACCACTGCCAGGATGGTCTGTTTCCCTAGTTACCAGATTGGGAAAAGCAGAAATGCTGCCGCCCTCTGGACGTTACCTGCAACAGCAGCCTTCAAACCTGTGCTAAGGGTCACTTCATATGCACCAGTACTGGAGGGCTGTAAATGAAACCTGCCCTCAAAATGTCTTGAGGGAGGTAATGGCCAAAATATTTCTAAATGTCACACATACTTCACGAAAACAATTTGAAGAGGTAAGCTGTACTCACAGTTTGAAGAAAAAAAGGACATGCCAGAAAGCTCAATTTCAAGGGATTATGAGACGCGTGCAAATCCAACCACAAAGTGGTATCAGCTCACACTAGTCAGAATAAACATCAGCCAAAATACTACAAACAATAAACGCTGAAGGTGTTGTGGAGAAGAGCATAACCTCAACTTTAAGTGGGACGTAACCTGGTAAGAGCCACTAATGAGAACAGAATGGAGGTGCCTCTACAAGGTAAACATTTTGCTACCATATGATCCAGCAGGCCCACTCCTGGGCCTATAACCTAAGAAGACAGAATTGGAAAGACACAGGCAGGCAAATGTGCATTGCCGCAGCATTACAATAGCCATGACATGGAAGCAACCAAAAAGTCCATCAACAGATGAGTGGACAAAGAAGAACTGGTACATGTACAGACAGAATATTAGCCAAGGAAAAAAAGGACACAATGCCATTTGCAGCACCGTAGATGAGTCTAGAGGTAATCACGTGACTTGCAGTAAGTCAGAAAGAGAAAGACACATATCGTATGATATCACTTGGAGGTGTTACCGAAAAATTGATACCAGTGAAGATATTTCCACAGAGAAGGGCAATCACAGATTCATTAAACAAACTTATGGTTCACCAATGGAAAGGTGTGAGGATTGGATACATTAGGATATTGGGGTTAACAGACATACACAAACACAGGTGAAATATATAATCACCAAACACCTACGGAATACCAAGAGAAGACTACTCAACATTCTGTCATAACGTACATGGGAAAAGGATCCCAGGAGGAACAGACATATGTATATGTGTAAAAGAACCACATCTTGCACACCTGCAACAAGCCAAACATTGTAATCAAACTTGCTGTGATAAAAAATAAAAATTAAATTAAAAACACGAACAAGACGTAGCGAGACAAACTTAAGGGGCTCTTTCCTGGCACATTCCATTCTAAATTACAACCTAGAACACGACTTGCATTGAGGCTCTGTTGTCCTAGTAACCACATTTGGTAAAGGAGAACTGCTGCCACCTTGTGGCCGTTTCACACAACAGCAGCTTTAATCCCAGCGCTAATGGTCAGTTGATATTCAAAATAATTGCAGGCCTGTAAATGACACCTGGCCTGAAAACAAATCCTGGGGTCGTATATCGACCAAAAAATTCAAAAGACGTCCATATTTCAAAACGACAGTTTCAAGAGGCATATTTTACGCACATTTGTGTTCTGCTTCTTTTTCTTTCTTTCTTTTTTTTTGTTAAAAAACGGGAATGGAAAAAGGCAACCCTCAGAATGGGAGAAAATATTTGCAAACGAATCAATGGACAAAGGTTTAATCTCCAATATATATAAACAGCTCATGCAGCTTAATATTCAAAAGACAAACAACCCAATACAAAAATGGGTAGAAGATCTAAATAGACATTTCTTCAAAGAAGACACAGAGATGGCCAAGACGCACATGGAAAGCTGCTCAACATCACTAATTATTAGAGAAATGCAAATCAAAACTACAATGAGGTATCACCACACACCTGTTAGAATGGGCATCATCAGAAAATCTACAAACAACAAATGCTGGGGAGGGTGTGGAGAAAAGGAACCCTCTTCCACTATTGGTGGGAATGTAAATTGATACAGTCACTATGGAGAACAGTATGGAAGTTCCTTAAAAAACTAAATATAGAACTACCATATGATCCAGCAATCCCACTTCTGGGCATATACCCAGAGAAAACCATAAATCAAAAAGACATAGTCACCACATTGTTCATTGCAGCACTATTTACAATAGCCAGGTAATGGAAGCAACCTAAATGTCCACAGACAGACGAATGGATAAAGATGTGGTACATATATAAAATGGAATATTACTCAGCCATACAAAGGAATGAAACTGGGTCATTTGTAGAGATGTCGATGGATCTAGAGACTGTCATACAGAGTGAAGTAGGTCAGAAAGAGCAAAACAAATATTGTATATTAATGCATATATGTGGAGCCTAGAAAAATGGTACAGATGAACCGGTTTGCAGGGCAGAAATAGAGACACAGAGGTAGAGAACAAACGTATGGACACCAAGGGGGGGAAGCCATGGGGTGGTGGTGGTGGGATGAGTTGGGAGATTGGGATTGACCTGTATACATGTATATGTATAAAATACATAACTAATAATAACCTGCTGTATAAAAAATAAATAAAATTAAATTTCAAGATTTTAAAAAATAAATAAAATTTAAAAATAAAACAGAAAAATGTTCTTGCCTTCACACAGATGTATTTATATGAATGAATTATTTCCATGCTTATATCTATAAATACATAAAAGAGGAATCAAATCTACCTTGAACCAAAAAAAAAAAAAAACAACCCACCAGTTATTCAGAGGAAAACCCTATCAGGACACTTGCTCCAGTGGTAAACAATTCTAAAGATGGTCAGAGGTGGGGAATCATCTACCATGCAGCCAGCAGCCCCCCCGCAAGGAGCTTCCTCATTGCAAAGCTGGGGGACCGTGCCGAGGCGTCTGTGAGTAAACGTGAGCTGAGCCCCAGGCCAGCTGCTGCTGAACTGTTCCCTCCCTTCCCAAGTAAAACACCTGAATATGTACAAGGACTTGAAAGCCTCGAGGAAGGGCTGTGAAGCCACACCAGCGACAGCATGCAGGCTGACTTGGTGCCTGCAGGCCAGCCAAGATGGTCCTGGACCCGGGCACTCTTCTGGAAGTTTTCCATTTCCCTGCCTGAGATACTCCTCCTGTCCCAGACCCAACAGCTTTTTCCCTTCCTCACCTCTGCCCGGGGAGAAATTCCAGCGGAAGGTATGGGTGACACATCGTCTTCTTTAGCAGGTGGCAGCCTGGCAACTCCTGCAGAAAGTCCAGCAGAGCCTCACTCACACCGGGCCACCCACAAAGCCGTGGCCCCTCACTCCATCCCACCAGCACAGCCCCGAGACTGCTGACGGGGCAGAGATTATGGCATCAGGCACAGCTGCAGGGGCTCTTGCTGCCTGGAGTGGTGTTTATATTGACCTCAACCCAGGCACACCTGGGGAGGGCTGGCTGGCAGTGTCAGGCTGCCCAGGTCAGCCAGTCCTCACCTCTCATGGGCTCACATTGCAGAAAATGGACCTCGCTGAACAGGCCAGGTCCAAGGAACAGGTGTGGGCTCCTGGGAGTCAGGATAGACAAGGGGCTGCAGCTCCGGATTGTTTTCTAATCATTTTATCTGGCCCATGAGTGGGAGACAACTTCAAGAAGACCCTCTCCTAATGAGAGGAACCCAGGAGTCAGGGAGAGGAGGGGTGATGGGTGGAGACAGAGGCCTGGTGCCCCAGCTGCAGTGGAAGTCTCTGGAAGACCAGGCAGAGGGAGGCCGCACAGAGTGATGCCCAGTGTCACAGACCTGTCGGAGCTGCTGTTTGTTCGTTCAAGTCCTGCTCTGAGGTGCTCTGTGTCAGCTCTGAGTGACAGGCCATCTGGGGTACTCTGCAATGAGGGCTATGTGCACGGTTCCTGTGTGCCCAGCCCTGCCGTGGTATCTGCTCAGGGGAGCTCCATATCCTGGGAGGGGCCTGATCACGAGAGCCCCATGGGCTGCTGGGTAGTTGCACAGGTGAGCTCCATAACCTGGGAGTGGCCTGACCATGAGAGCCCCGTGGGCTGCTGGGGACCTGCCCAGGTGAGCCCCATATCCTGGGAGGGGCCTGACCACGGGAGCCCCATGGGCTGCTGGGTAGTTGCGCAGGTGAGCTCCATAACCTGGGATTGCCCTGACGACGGGAGCCCCGTGGGCTGCTGGGGACCTGGTAAAGGATGTCAAGACAGTCAGTGAAGCCACCGAGGATATACATCCAGTAGTTCCTAATTCCTACACCCTGCTGCTCATTCTACCATCCACCAGGACATGGTATTCTGTATTAGACTTCAATGATGCCTTCTTCTGTATTCCATTGGTCCCAGAAAGGCTCTGCTGCCCTAGTAACCAGATTTGGGAATGGAGAAATGCTGCCGCCTTGTGGCCATTTCCCACAACAGCAGCTTTAAACCCAGTGCTAATGGTCACTAAATATTCACACTCATTGCAGGCTTGTGAAGGACACCTGCCCTCAAAAACAGTCCTAGGGTCGCAAATTGACCCAAAAATTCAAAAGAGGGCAACCATCCAAGAAGACAATTTCAAGAGGTTCACTGTACTCTCCGTGTTTTTCTGTACCAGAAATTTAAAAAGGCATGGAAAAAGGCTGAACATTAGGAATAATTAAAGATATGCAAATCCAAATTACACAATCCTAGCAGCTCACACCAGTCAGAATGGCCATCAGCAAAAATTCTGCAAGCCATAAATGCTGATGGGGTTTTGGAGAAATGCCTACCCTTGGTTCAACGTGGGACATGGTAAGAGCCAGTAATGAAAACAAAAATGGGGTGTCTTGTAAAGGTAAATACTGAGGTACCATTCAATCAAGCGTACCCACTGCTGGGCCTATCGCCTGAGGGGATGAGAATCAAAAAGACACAGGCTGGGTTTCACTGGTGGCGCAGTGGTTGAGAGCCCGCCTGCCAGTGCAGGGGACACGGGTTCATGCGCCGGTTCGGGAAGATCCCACATGCCGCGGAGCGGCTGGTCCCGTGAGCCATGCCTGCTGGGCCTGCGCGTCCGCAGCCTGTGCTCTGCAATGGGAGGGTCCACGGCAGCAAGAGGCCCACGTACCGCAAAAACACAAATAGACACAGGCTGGCAATCCTGCACTCCAGCAATATCTACCATATCCAACACTTGGAAGCTACGAAAATGTCCATCAACAGAGGAATGCACAAAGAAGAAGTGGTCCGTGTACACAATGGAATATGACTCCAATAAAAAAAATATAAATTCAATTCATAAAACAAACATAAGTAAGGAGACATCAGCTTTTGGGGGCACATTCCACTCTAATATATAACCGAGGAACACCACTGCCTGGATGGTCTGTTTCCCTAGTTACCAGATTGGGAAAAGCAGAAATGCTGCCGCCCTCTGGCCGTTACCTGCAACAGCAGCCTTCAAACCTGTGCTAAGGGTCACTTCATATGCACCAGTACTGGAGGGCTGTAAATGAAACCTGCCCTCAAAATGTCTTGAGGGAGGTAATGGCCAAAATATTTCTAAATGTCACACATACTTCACGAAAACAATTTGAAGAGGTAAGCTGTACTCACAGTTTGAAGAAAAAAAGGACATGCCAGAAAGCTCAATTTCAAGGGATTATGAGACGCGTGCAAATCCAACCACAAAGTGGTATCAGCTCACAGTAGTCAGAATAAACATCAGCCAAAATACTACAAACAATAAACGCTGAAGGTGTTGTGGAGAAGAGCATAACCTCAACTTTAAGTGGGACGTAACCTGGTAAGAGCCACTAATGAGAACAGAATGGAGGTGCCTCTACAAGGTAAACATTTTGCTACCATATGATCCAGCAGGCCCACTCCTGGGCCTATAACCTAAGAAGACAGAATTGGAAAGACACAGGCAGGCAAATGTGCATTGCCGCAGCATTACAATAGCCATGACATGGAAGCAACCAAAAAGTCCATCAACAGATGAGTGGACAAAGAAGAACTGGTACATGTACAGACAGAATATTAGCCAAGGAAAAAAAGGACACAATGCCATTTGCAGCACCGTAGATGAGTCTAGAGGTAATCACGTGACTTGTAGTAAGTCAGAAAGAGAAAGACACATATCGTATGATATCACTTGGAGGTGTTACCGAAAAATTGATACCAGTGAAGATATTTCCACAGAGAAGGGCAATCACAGATTCATTAAACAAACTTATGGTTCACCAATGGAAAGGTGTGAGGATTGGATACATTAGGATATTGGGGTTAACAGACATACACAAACACAGGTGAAATATATAATCACCAAACACCTACGGAATACCAAGAGAAGACTACTCAACATTCTGTCATAACGTACATGGGAAAAGGATCCCAGGAGGAACAGACATATGTATATGTGTAAAAGAACCACATCTTGCACACCTGCAACAAGCCAAACATTGTAATCAAACTTGCTGTGATAAAAAATAAAAATTAAATTAAAAACACGAACAAGACGTAGCGAGACAAACTTAAGGGGCTCTTTCCTGGCACATTCCATTCTAAATTACAACCTAGAACACGACTTGCATTGAGGCTCTGTTGTCCTAGTAACCACATTTGGTAAAGGAGAACTGCTGCCACCTTGTGGCCGTTTCACACAACAGCAGCTTTAATCCCAGCGCTAATGGTCAGTTGATATTCAAAATAATTGCAGGCCTGTAAATGACACCTGGCCTGAAAACAAATCCTGGGGTCGTATATCGACCAAAAAATTCAAAAGACGTCCATATTTCAAAACGACAGTTTCAAGAGGCATATTTTACGCACATTTGTGTTCTGCTTCTTTTTCTTTCTTTCTTTTTTTTTGTTAAAAAACGGGAATGGAAAAAGGCAACCCTCAGAATGGGAGAAAATATTTGCAAACGAATCAATGGACAAAGGTTTAATCTCCAATATATATAAACAGCTCATGCAGCTTAATATTCAAAAGACAAACAACCCAATACAAAAATGGGTAGAAGATCTAAATAGACATTTCTTCAAAGAAGACACAGAGATGGCCAAGACGCACATGGAAAGCTGCTCAACATCACTAATTATTAGAGAAATGCAAATCAAAACTACAATGAGGTATCACCACACACCTGTTAGAATGGGCATCATCAGAAAATCTACAAACAACAAATGCTGGGGAGGGTGTGGAGAAAAGGAACCCTCTTCCACTATTGGTGGGAATGTAAATTGATACAGTCACTATGGAGAACAGTATGGAAGTTCCTTAAAAAACTAAATATAGAACTACCATATGATCCAGCAATCCCACTTCTGGGCATATACCCAGAGAAAACCATAAATCAAAAAGACATAGTCACCACATTGTTCATTGCAGCACTATTTACAATAGCCAGGTAATGGAAGCAACCTAAATGTCCACAGACAGACGAATGGATAAAGATGTGGTACATATATAAAATGGAATATTACTCAGCCATACAAAGGAATGAAACTGGGTCATTTGTAGAGATGTCGATGGATCTAGAGACTGTCATACAGAGTGAAGTAGGTCAGAAAGAGCAAAACAAATATTGTATATTAATGCATATATGTGGAGCCTAGAAAAATGGTACAGATGAACCGGTTTGCAGGGCAGAAATAGAGACACAGAGGTAGAGAACAAACGTATGGACACCAAGGGGGGGAAGCCATGGGGTGGTGGTGGTGGGATGAGTTGGGAGATTGGGATTGACCTGTATACATGTATATGTATAAAATACATAACTAATAATAACCTGCTGTATAAAAAATAAATAAAATTAAATTTCAAGATTTTAAAAAATAAATAAAATTTAAAAATAAAACAGAAAAATGTTCTTGCCTTCACACAGATGTATTTATATGAATGAATTATTTCCATGCTTATATCTATAAATACATAAAAGAGGAATCAAATCTACCTTGAACCAAAAAAAAAAAAAACAACCCACCAGTTATTCAGAGGAAAACCCTATCAGGACACTTGCTCCAGTGGTAAACAATTCTAAAGATGGTCAGAGGTGGGGAATCATCTACCATGCAGCCAGCAGCCCCCCCGCAAGGAGCTTCCTCATTGCAAAGCTGGGGGACCGTGCCGAGGCGTCTGTGAGTAAACGTGAGCTGAGCCCCAGGCCAGCTGCTGCTGAACTGTTCCCTCCCTTCCCAAGTAAAACACCTGAATATGTACAAGGACTTGAAAGCCTCGAGGAAGGGCTGTGAAGCCACACCAGCGACAGCATGCAGGCTGACTTGGTGCCTGCAGGCCAGCCAAGATGGTCCTGGCCCCGGGCACTCTTCTGGAAGTTTTCCATTTCCCTGCCTGAGATACTCCTCCTGTCCCAGACCCAACAGCTTTTTCCCTTCCTCACCTCTGCCCGGGGAGAAATTCCAGCGGAAGGTATGGGTGACACATCGTCTTCTTTAGCAGGTGGCAGCCTGGCAACTCCTGCAGAAAGTCCAGCAGAGCCTCACTCACACCGGGCCACCCACAAAGCCGTGGCCCCTCACTCCATCCCACCAGCACAGCCCCGAGACTGCTGACGGGGCAGAGAATATGGCATCAGGCACAGCTGCAGGGGCTCTTGCTGCCTGGAGTGGTGTTTATATTGACCTCAACCCAGGCACACCTGGGGAGGGCTGGCTGGCATTGTCAGGCTGCCCAGGTCAGCCAGTCCTCACCTCTCATGGGCTCACATTGCAGAAAATGGACCTTGCTGAACAGGCCAGGTCCAAGGAACAGGTGTGGGCTCCTGGGAGTCAGGATAGACAAGGGGCTGCAGCTCCGGATTGTTTTCTAATCATTTTATCTGGCCCATGAGTGGGAGACAACTTCAAGAAGACCCTCTCCTAATGAGAGGAACCCAGGAGTCAGGGAGAGGAGGGGTGATGGGTGGAGACAGAGGCCTGGTGCCCCAGCTGCAGTGGAAGTCTCTGGAAGACCAGGCAGAGGGAGGCCGCACAGAGTGATGCCCAGTGTCACAGACCTGTCGGAGCTGCTGTTTGTTCGTTCAAGTCCTGCTCTGAGGTGCTCTGTGTCAGCTCTGAGTGACAGGCCATCTGGGGTACTCTGCAATGAGGGCTATGTGCACGGTTCCTGTGTGCCCAGCCCTGCCGTGGTATCTGCTCAGGGGAGCTCCATATCCTGGGAGGGGCCTGATCACGAGAGCCCCATGGGCTGCTGGGTAGTTGCACAGGTGAGCTCCATAACCTGGGAGTGGCCTGACCATGAGAGCCCCGTGGGCTGCTGGGGACCTGCCCAGGTGAGCCCCATATCCTGGGAGGGGCCTGACCACGGGAGCCCCATGGGCTGCTGGGTAGTTGTGCAGGTGAGCTCCATAACCTGGGATTGCCCTGACGACGGGAGCCCCGTGGGCTGCTGGGGACCTGGTAAAGGATGTCAAGACAGTCAGTGAAGCCACCGAGGATATACATCCAGTAGTTCCTAATTCCTACACCCTGCTGGTCATTCTACCATCCACCAGGACATGGTATTCTGTATTAGACTTCAATGATGCCTTCTTCTGTATTCCATTGGTCCCAGAAAGGCTCTGCTGCCCTAGTAACCAGATTTGGGAATGGAGAAATGCTGCCGCCTTGTGGCCATTTCCACAACAGCAGCTTTAAACCCAGTGCTAATGGTCACTAAATATTCACACTCATTGCAGGCTTGTGAAGGACACCTGCCCTCAAAAACAATCCTGGGGTCGAAAATTGACCCCAAAATTCAAAAGAGGGCAACCATCCAAGAAGACAATTTCAAGAGGTTCATTGGACTCTCCGTGTTTTTCTGTACCAGAAATTTAAAAAGGCATGGAAAAAGGCTGAACATTAGGAATAATTAAAGATATGCAAATCCAAATTACACAATCCTAGCAGCTCACACCAGTCAGAATGGCCATCAGCAAAAATTCTGCAAGCCATAAATGCTGATGGGGTTTTGGAGAAATGCCTACCCTTGGTTCAACGTGGGACATGGTAAGAGCCAGTAATGAAAACAAAAATGGGGTGTCTTGTAAAGGTGAATACTGAGGTACCATTCAATCAAGCGTACCCACTGCTGGGCCTATCGCCTGAGGGGATGAGAATCAAAAAGACACAGGCTGGGTTTCACTGGTGGCGCAGTGGTTGAGGGCCCGCCTGCCAATGCAGGGGACACGGGTTCATGCGCCGGTTCGGGAAGATCCCACATGCCGCGGAGCGGCTGGACCCGTGAGCCATGCCTGCTGGGCCTGCGCGTCCGCAGCCTGTGCTCTTCAATGGGAGGGTCCACGGCAGCAAGAGGCCCACGTACCGCAAAAACACAAAAAGACACAGGCTGGCAATCCTGCACTCCAGCAATATCTACCATATCCAACACTTGGAAGCTACGAAAATGTCCATCCACAGAGGAATGCACAAAGAAGAAGTGGTCCGTGTACACAATGGAATATGACTCCAATAAAAAAATATAAATTCAATTCATAAAACAAACATAAGTAAGGAGACATCAGCTTTTGGGGGCACATTCCACTCTAATATATAACCGAGGAACACCACTGCCAGGATGGTCTGTTTCCCTAGTTACCAGATTGGGAAAAGCAGAAATGCTGCCGCCCTCTGGCCGTTACCTGCAACAGCAGCCTTCAAACCTGTGCTAAGGGTCACTTCATATGCACCAGTACTGGAGGGCTGTAAATGAAACCTGCCCTCAAAATGTCTTGAGGGAGGTAATGGCCAAAATATTTCTAAATGTCACACATACTTCACGAAAACAATTTGAAGAGGTAAGCTGTACTCACAGTTTGAAGAAAAAAAGGACATGCCAGAAAGCTCAATTTCAAGGGATTATGAGACGCGTGCAAATCCAACCACAAAGTGGTATCAGCTCACAGTAGTCAGAATAAACATCAGCCAAAATACTACAAACAATAAACGCTGAAGGTGTTGTGGAGAAGAGCATAACCTCAACTTTAAGTGGGACGTAACCTGGTAAGAGCCACTAATGAGAACAGAATGGAGGTGCCTCTACAAGGTAAACATTTTGCTACCATATGATCCAGCAGGCCCACTCCTGGGCCTATAACCTAAGAAGACTGAATTGGAAAGACACAGGCAGGCAAATGTGCATTGCCGCAGCATTACAATAGCCATGACATGGAAGCAACCAAAAAGTCCATCAACAGATGAGTGGACAAAGAAGAACTGGTACATGTACAGACAGAATATTAGCCAAGGAAAAAAAGGACACAATGCCATTTGCAGCACCGTAGATGAGTCTAGAGGTAATCACGTGACTTGCAGTAAGTCAGAAAGAGAAAGACACATATCGTATGATATCACTTGGAGGTGTTACCGAAAAATTGATACCAGTGAAGATATTTCCACAGAGAAGGGCAATCACAGATTCATTAAACAAACTTATGGTTCACCAATGGAAAGGTGTGAGGATTGGATACATTAGGATATTGGGGTTAACAGACATACACAAACACAGGTGAAATATATAATCACCAAACACCTACGGAATACCAAGAGAAGACTACTCAACATTCTGTCATAACGTACATGGGAAAAGGATCCCAGGAGGAACAGACATATGTATATGTGTAAAAGAACCACATCTTGCACACCTGCAACAAGCCAAACATTGTAATCAAACTTGCTGTGATAAAAAATAAAAATTAAATTAAAAACACGAACAAGACGTAGCGAGACAAACTTAAGGGGCTCTTTCCTGGCACATTCCATTCTAAATTACAACCTAGAACACGACTTGCATTGAGGCTCTGTTGTCCTAGTAACCACATTTGGTAAAGGAGAACTGCTGCCACCTTGTGGCCGTTTCACACAACAGCAGCTTTAATCCCAGCGCTAATGGTCAGTTGATATTCAAAATAATTGCAGGCCTGTAAATGACACCTGGCCTGAAAACAAATCCTGGGGTCGTATATCGACCAAAAAATTCAAAAGACGTCCATATTTCAAAACGACAGTTTCAAGAGGCATATTTTACGCACATTTGTGTTCTGCTTCTTTTTCTTTCTTTCTTTTTTTTTGTTAAAAAACGGGAATGGAAAAAGGCAACCCTCAGAATGGGAGAAAATATTTGCAAACGAATCAATGGACAAAGGTTTAATCTCCAATATATATAAACAGCTCATGCAGCTTAATATTCAAAAGACAAACAACCCAATACAAAAATGGGTAGAAGATCTAAATAGACATTTCTTCAAAGAAGACACAGAGATGGCCAAGACGCACATGGAAAGCTGCTCAACATCGCTAATTATTAGAGAAATGCAAATCAAAACTACAATGAGGTATCACCACACACCTGTTAGAATGGGCATCATCAGAAAATCTACAAACAACAAATGCTGGGGAGGGTGTGGAGAAAAGGAACCCTCTTCCACTATTGGTGGGAATGTAAATTGATACAGTCACTATGGAGAACAGTATGGAAGTTCCTTAAAAAACTAAATATAGAACTACCATATGATCCAGCAATCCCACTTCTGGGCATATACCCAGAGAAAACCATAAATCAAAAAGACATAGTCACCAAATTGTTCATTGCAGCACTATTTACAATAGCCAGGTAATGGAAGCAACCTAAATGTCCACAGACAGACGAATGGATAAAGATGTGGTACATATATAAAATGGAATATTACTCAGCCATACAAAGGAATGAAACTGGGTCATTTGTAGAGATGTCGATGGATCTAGAGACTGTCATACAGAGTGAAGTAGGTCAGAAAGAGCAAAACAAATATTGTATATTAATGCATATATGTGGAGCCTAGAAAAATGGTACAGATGAACCGGTTTGCAGGGCAGAAATAGAGACACAGAGGTAGAGAACAAACGTATGGACACCAAGGGGGGGAAGCCATGGGGTGGTGGTGGTGGGATGAGTTGGGAGATTGGGATTGACCTGTATACATATATATGTATAAAATACATAACTAATAATAACCTGCTGTATAAAAAATAAATAAAATTAAATTTCAAGATTTTAAAAAATAAATAAAATTTAAAAATAAAACAGAAAAATGTTCTTGCCTTCACACAGATGTATTTATATGAATGAATGATTTCCATGCTTATATCTATAAATACATAAAAGAGGAATCAAAGCTACCTTGAACCAAAAAAAAAAAAAAACAACCCACCAGTTATTCAGAGGAAAACCCTATCAGGACACTTGCTCCAGTGGTAAACAATTCTAAAGATGGTCAGAGGTGGGGAATCATCTACCATGCAGCCAGCAGCCCCCCCGCAAGGAGCTTCCTCATTGCAAAGCTGGGGGACCGTGCCGAGGCGTCTGTGAGTAAACGTGAGCTGAGCCCCAGGCCAGCTGCTGCTGAACTGTTCCCTCCCTTCCCAAGTAAAACACCTGAATATGTACAAGGACTTGAAAGCCTCGAGGAAGGGCTGTGAAGCCACACCAGCGACAGCATGCAGGCTGACTTGGTGCCTGCAGGCCAGCCAAGATGGTCCTGGCCACGGGCACTCTTCTGGAAGTTTTCCATTTCCCTGCCTGAGATACTCCTCCTGTCCCAGACCCAACAGCTTTTTCCCTTCCTCACCTCTGCCCGGGGAGAAATTCCAGCGGAAGGTATGGGTGACACATCGTCTTCTTTAGCAGGTGGCAGCCTGGCAACTCCTGCAGAAAGTCCAGCAGAGCCTCACTCACACCGGGCCACCCACAAAGCCGTGGCCCCTCACTCCATCCCACCAGCACAGCCCCGAGACTGCTGACGGGGCAGAGATTATGGCATCAGGCACAGCTGCAGGGGCTCTTGCTGCCTGGAGTGGTGTTTATATTGACCTCAACCCAGGCACACCTGGGGAGGGCTGGCTGGCAGTGTCAGGCTGCCCAGGTCAGCCAGTCCTCACCTCTCATGGGCTCACATTGCAGAAAATGGACCTCGCTGAACAGGCCAGGTCCAAGGAACAGGTGTGGGCTCCTGGGAGTCAGGATAGACAAGGGGCTGCAGCTCCGGATTGTTTTCTAATCATTTTATCTGGCCCATGAGTGGGAGACAACTTCAAGAAGACCCTCTCCTAATGAGAGGAACCCAGGAGTCAGGGAGAGGAGGGGTGATGGGTGGAGACAGAGGCCTGGTGCCCCAGCTGCAGTGGAAGTCTCTGGAAGACCAGGCAGAGGGAGGCCGCACAGAGTGATGCCCAGTGTCACAGACCTGTCGGAGCTGCTGTTTGTTCGTTCAAGTCCTGCTCTGAGGTGCTCTGTGTCAGCTCTGAGTGACAGGCCATCTGGGGTACTCTGCAATGAGGGCTATGTGCACGGTTCCTGTGTGCCCAGCCCTGCCGTGGTATCTGCTCAGGGGAGCTCCATATCCTGGGAGGGGCCTGATCACGAGAGCCCCATGGGCTGCTGGGTAGTTGCACAGGTGAGCTCCATAACCTGGGAGTGGCCTGACCATGAGAGCCCCGTGGGCTGCTGGGGACCTGCCCAGGTGAGCCCCATATCCTGGGAGGGGCCTGACCACGGGAGCCCCATGGGCTGCTGGGTAGTTGCGCAGGTGAGCTCCATAACCTGGGATTGCCCTGACGACGGGAGCCCCGTGGGCTGCTGGGGACCTGGTAAAGGATGTCAAGACAGTCAGTGAAGCCACCGAGGATATACATCCAGTAGTTCCTAATTCCTACACCCTGCTGCTCATTCTACCATCCACCAGGACATGGTATTCTGTATTAGACTTCAATGATGCCTTCTTCTGTATTCCATTGGTCCCAGAAAGGCTCTGCTGCCCTAGTAACCAGATTTGGGAATGGAGAAATGCTGCCGCCTTGTGGCCATTTCCACAACAGCAGCTTTAAACCCAGTGCTAATGGTCACTAAATATTCACACTCATTGCAGGCTTGTGAAGGACACCTGCCCTCAAAAACAATCCTGGGGTCGAAAATTGACCCCAAAATTCAAAAGAGGGCAACCATCCAAGAAGACAATTTCAAGAGGTTCATTGGACTCTCCGTGTTTTTCTGTACCAGAAATTTAAAAAGGCATGGAAAAAGGCTGAACATTAGGAATAATTAAAGATATGCAAATCCAAATTACACAATCCTAGCAGCTCACACCAGTCAGAATGGCCATCAGCAAAAATTCTGCAAGCCATAAATGCTGATGGGGTTTTGGAGAAATGCCTACCCTTGGTTCAACGTGGGACATGGTAAGAGCCAGTAATGAAAACAAAAATGGGGTGTCTTGTAAAGGTAAATACTGAGGTACCATTCAATCAAGCGTACCCACTGCTGGGCCTATCGCCTGAGGGGATGAGAATCAAAAAGACACAGGCTGGGTTTCACTGGTGGCGCAGTGGTTGAGGGCCCGCCTGCCAATGCAGGGGACACGGGTTCATGCGCCGGTTCGGGAAGATTCCACATGCCGCGGAGCGGCTGGACCCGTGAGCCATGCCTGCTGGGCCTGCGCGTCCGCAGCCTGTGCTCTTCAATGGGAGGGTCCACGGCAGCAAGAGGCCCACGTACCGCAAAAACACAAAAAGACACAGGCTGGCAATCCTGCACTCCAGCAATATCTACCATATCCAACACTTGGAAGCTACGAAAATGTCCATCCACAGAGGAATGCACAAAGAAGAAGTGGTCCGTGTACACAATGGAATATGACTCCAATAAAAAAATATAAATTCAATTCATAAAACAAACATAAGTAAGGAGACATCAGCTTTTGGGGGCACATTCCACTCTAATATATAACCGAGGAACACCACTGCCAGGATGGTCTGTTTCCCTAGTTACCAGATTGGGAAAAGCAGAAATGCTGCCGCCCTCTGGCCGTTACCTGCAACAGCAGCCTTCAAACCTGTGCTAAGGGTCACTTCATATGCACCAGTACTGGAGGGCTGTAAATGAAACCTGCCCTCAAAATGTCTTGAGGGAGGTAATGGCCAAAATATTTCTAAATGTCACACATACTTCACGAAAACAATTTGAAGAGGTAAGCTGTACTCACAGTTTGAAGAAAAAAAGGACATGCCAGAAAGCTCAATTTCAAGGGATTATGAGACGCGTGCAAATCCAACCACAAAGTGGTATCAGCTCACACTAGTCAGAATAAACATCAGCCAAAATACTACAAACAATAAACGCTGAAGGTGTTGTGGAGAAGAGCATAACCTCAACTTTAAGTGGGACGTAACCTGGTAAGAGCCACTAATGAGAACAGAATGGAGGTGCCTCTACAAGGTAAACATTTTGCTACCATATGATCCAGCAGGCCCACTCCTGGGCCTATAACCTAAGAAGACAGAATTGGAAAGACACAGGCAGGCAAATGTGCATTGCCGCAGCATTACAATAGCCATGACATGGAAGCAACCAAAAAGTCCATCAACAGATGAGTGGACAAAGAAGAACTGGTACATGTACAGACAGAATATTAGCCAAGGAAAAAAAGGACACAATGCCATTTGCAGCACCGTAGATGAGTCTAGAGGTAATCACGTGACTTGCAGTAAGTCAGAAAGAGAAAGACACATATCGTATGATATCACTTGGAGGTGTTACCGAAAAATTGATACCAGTGAAGATATTTCCACAGAGAAGGGCAATCACAGATTCATTAAACAAACTTATGGTTCACCAATGGAAAGGTGTGAGGATTGGATACATTAGGATATTGGGGTTAACAGACATACACAAACCCAGGTGAAATATATAATCACCAAACACCTACGGAATACCAAGAGAAGACTACTCAACATTCTGTCATAACGTACATGGGAAAAGGATCCCAGGAGGAACAGACATATGTATATGTGTAAAAGAACCACATCTTGCACACCTGCAACAAGCCAAACATTGTAATCAAACTTGCTGTGATAAAAAATAAAAATTAAATTAAAAACACGAACAAGACGTAGCGAGACAAACTTAAGGGGCTCTTTCCTGGCACATTCCATTCTAAATTACAACCTAGAACACGACTTGCATTGAGGCTCTGTTGTCCTAGTAACCACATTTGGTAAAGGAGAACTGCTGCCACCTTGTGGCCGTTTCACACAACAGCAGCTTTAATCCCAGCGCTAATGGTCAGTTGATATTCAAAATAATTGCAGGCCTGTAAATGACACCTGGCCTGAAAACAAATCCTGGGGTCGTATATCGACCAAAAAATTCAAAAGACGTCCATATTTCAAAACGACAGTTTCAAGAGGCATATTTTACGCACATTTGTGTTCTGCTTCTTTTTCTTTCTTTCTTTTTTTTTGTTAAAAAACGGGAATGGAAAAAGGCAACCCTCAGAATGGGAGAAAATATTTGCAAACGAATCAATGGACAAAGGTTTAATCTCCAATATATATAAACAGCTCATGCAGCTTAATATTCAAAAGACAAACAACCCAATACAAAAATGGGTAGAAGATCTAAATAGACATTTCTTCAAAGAAGACACAGAGATGGCCAAGACGCACATGGAAAGCTGCTCAACATCACTAATTATTAGAGAAATGCAAATCAAAACTACAATGAGGTATCACCACACACCTGTTAGAATGGGCATCATCAGAAAATCTACAAACAACAAATGCTGGGGAGGGTGTGGAGAAAAGGAACCCTCTTCCACTATTGGTGGGAATGTAAATTGATACAGTCACTATGGAGAACAGTATGGAAGTTCCTTAAAAAACTAAATATAGAACTACCATATGATCCAGCAATCCCACTTCTGGGCATATACCCAGAGAAAACCATAAATCAAAAAGACATAGTCACCACATTGTTCATTGCAGCACTATTTACAATAGCCAGGTAATGGAAGCAACCTAAATGTCCACAGACAGACGAATGGATAAAGATGTGGTACATATATAAAATGGAATATTACTCAGCCATACAAAGGAATGAAACTGGGTCATTTGTAGAGATGTCGATGGATCTAGAGACTGTCATACAGAGTGAAGTAGGTCAGAAAGAGCAAAACAAATATTGTATATTAATGCATATATGTGGAGCCTAGAAAAATGGTACAGATGAACCGGTTTGCAGGGCAGAAATAGAGACACAGAGGTAGAGAACAAACGTATGGACACCAAGGGGGGGAAGCCATGGGGTGGTGGTGGTGGGATGAGTTGGGAGATTGGGATTGACCTGTATACATGTATATGTATAAAATACATAACTAATAATAACCTGCTGTATAAAAAATAAATAAAATTAAATTTCAAGATTTTAAAAAATAAATAAAATTTAAAAATAAAACAGAAAAATGTTCTTGCCTTCACACAGATGTATTTATATGAATGAATTATTTCCATGCTTATATCTATAAATACATAAAAGAGGAATCAAATCTACCTTGAACCAAAAAAAAAAAAAACAACCCACCAGTTATTCAGAGGAAAACCCTATCAGGACACTTGCTCCAGTGGTAAACAATTCTAAAGATGGTCAGAGGTGGGGAATCATCTACCATGCAGCCAGCAGCCCCCCCGCAAGGAGCTTCCTCATTGCAAAGCTGGGGGACCGTGCCGAGGCGTCTGTGAGTAAACGTGAGCTGAGCCCCAGGCCAGCTGCTGCTGAACTGTTCCCTCCCTTCCCAAGTAAAACACCTGAATATGTACAAGGACTTGAAAGCCTCGAGGAAGGGCTGTGAAGCCACACCAGCGACAGCATGCAGGCTGACTTGGTGCCTGCAGGCCAGCCAAGATGGTCCTGGACCCGGGCACTCTTCTGGAAGTTTTCCATTTCCCTGCCTGAGATACTCCTCCTGTCCCAGACCCAACAGCTTTTTCCCTTCCTCACCTCTGCCCGGGGAGAAATTCCAGCGGAAGGTATGGGTGACACATCGTCTTCTTTAGCAGGTGGCAGCCTGGCAACTCCTGCAGAAAGTCCAGCAGAGCCTCACTCACACCGGGCCACCCACAAAGCCGTGGCCCCTCACTCCATCCCACCAGCACAGCCCCGAGACTGCTGACGGGGCAGAGATTATGGCATCAGGCACAGCTGCAGGGGCTCTTGCTGCCTGGAGTGGTGTTTATATTGACCTCAACCCAGGCACACCTGGGGAGGGCTGGCTGGCAGTGTCAGGCTGCCCAGGTCAGCCAGTCCTCACCTCTCATGGGCTCACATTGCAGAAAATGGACCTCGCTGAACAGGCCAGGTCCAAGGAACAGGTGTGGGCTCCTGGGAGTCAGGATAGACAAGGGGCTGCAGCTCCGGATTGTTTTCTAATCATTTTATCTGGCCCATGAGTGGGAGACAACTTCAAGAAGACCCTCTCCTAATGAGAGGAACCCAGGAGTCAGGGAGAGGAGGGGTGATGGGTGGAGACAGAGGCCTGGTGCCCCAGCTGCAGTGGAAGTCTCTGGAAGACCAGGCAGAGGGAGGCCGCACAGAGTGATGCCCAGTGTCACAGACCTGTCGGAGCTGCTGTTTGTTCGTTCAAGTCCTGCTCTGAGGTGCTCTGTGTCAGCTCTGAGTGACAGGCCATCTGGGGTACTCTGCAATGAGGGCTATGTGCACGGTTCCTGTGTGCCCAGCCCTGCCGTGGTATCTGCTCAGGGGAGCTCCATATCCTGGGAGGGGCCTGATCACGAGAGCCCCATGGGCTGCTGGGTAGTTGCACAGGTGAGCTCCATAACCTGGGAGTGGCCTGACCATGAGAGCCCCGTGGGCTGCTGGGGACCTGCCCAGGTGAGCCCCATATCCTGGGAGGGGCCTGACCACGGGAGCCCCATGGGCTGCTGGGTAGTTGCGCAGGTGAGCTCCATAACCTGGGATTGCCCTGACGACGGGAGCCCCGTGGGCTGCTGGGGACCTGGTAAAGGATGTCAAGACAGTCAGTGAAGCCACCGAGGATATACATCCAGTAGTTCCTAATTCCTACACCCTGCTGCTCATTCTACCATCCACCAGGACATGGTATTCTGTATTAGACTTCAATGATGCCTTCTTCTGTATTCCATTGGTCCCAGAAAGGCTCTGCTGCCCTAGTAACCAGATTTGGGAATGGAGAAATGCTGCCGCCTTGTGGCCATTTCCCACAACAGCAGCTTTAAACCCAGTGCTAATGGTCACTAAATATTCACACTCATTGCAGGCTTGTGAAGGACACCTGCCCTCAAAAACAGTCCTAGGGTCGCAAATTGACCCAAAAATTCAAAAGAGGGCAACCATCCAAGAAGACAATTTCAAGAGGTTCACTGTACTCTCCGTGTTTTTCTGTACCAGAAATTTAAAAAGGCATGGAAAAAGGCTGAACATTAGGAATAATTAAAGATATGCAAATCCAAATTACACAATCCTAGCAGCTCACACCAGTCAGAATGGCCATCAGCAAAAATTCTGCAAGCCATAAATGCTGATGGGGTTTTGGAGAAATGCCTACCCTTGGTTCAACGTGGGACATGGTAAGAGCCAGTAATGAAAACAAAAATGGGGTGTCTTGTAAAGGTAAATACTGAGGTACCATTCAATCAAGCGTACCCACTGCTGGGCCTATCGCCTGAGGGGATGAGAATCAAAAAGACACAGGCTGGGTTTCACTGGTGGCGCAGTGGTTGAGAGCCCGCCTGCCAGTGCAGGGGACACGGGTTCATGCGCCGGTTCGGGAAGATCCCACATGCCGCGGAGCGGCTGGTCCCGTGAGCCATGCCTGCTGGGCCTGCGCGTCCGCAGCCTGTGCTCTGCAATGGGAGGGTCCACGGCAGCAAGAGGCCCACGTACCGCAAAAACACAAATAGACACAGGCTGGCAATCCTGCACTCCAGCAATATCTACCATATCCAACACTTGGAAGCTACGAAAATGTCCATCAACAGAGGAATGCACAAAGAAGAAGTGGTCCGTGTACACAATGGAATATGACTCCAATAAAAAAAATATAAATTCAATTCATAAAACAAACATAAGTAAGGAGACATCAGCTTTTGGGGGCACATTCCACTCTAATATATAACCGAGGAACACCACTGCCTGGATGGTCTGTTTCCCTAGTTACCAGATTGGGAAAAGCAGAAATGCTGCCGCCCTCTGGCCGTTACCTGCAACAGCAGCTTTCAAACCTGTGCTAAGGGTCACTTCATATGCACCAGTACTGGAGGGCTTGCTGTAAATGAAACCTGCCCTCAAAATGTCTTGAGGGAGGTAATGGCCAAAATATTTCTAAATGTCACACATACTTCACGAAAACAATTTGAAGAGGTAAGCTGTACTCACGGTTTGAAGAAAAAAAGGACATGCCAGAAACCGCAGTTTCAAGGGATTATGAGACACATACAAATCCAACCACAAAGAGGTATCAGCTCACACTGGTCAGAATAAACATCCACAAAAATCTACAAACAATAAATGCTGAAGATGATGTGGAGAAGTGCATAAGCTCAACATTAAGAGGGACGTAACCTGGTAAGAGCCACTAATGAGAACAGAATGGAGGTGCCTTTGTAAAGTAAACATTTTGCTACCGTATGATCCAGCAGGCCCACTCCTGGGCCTATAAACTAAGAAGACAGAATTGGGAAGACACAGGCAGGCAAATATGCATTGCCGCAGGATTACAATAGCCAAGATATGGAAGCAACCAAAAAGGCCATCGACAGATGAGTGGACAAAGAAGAACTGCTCCATGTACAGACGGAATATTAGCCAAGGGAAAAGAGGACACGATGCCATGTGCAGCACCGTGGATGAGTCTAGAAGTAGTCACGTGACTTGTAAGTCAGAAAGAGAGAGACACATGTCGTATGATATCACTTATAGGTGTTACCTAAAAAGTGATAGCAGTGAAGATATTTCCACAGAGAAGGGCAATCACAGATTCATTAAACAAACTTATGGTTCACCAATGGAAAGGTGTGAGGATTGGTTACATTAGGATATTGGGGTTAACAGACACATACAAACACATGTGAAATATATAATCACCAAAGATCTATGGATTACCAAGAGAAGACTAGTCAACATTCTGTCACAACGTACATGGGACAAGGATCCCAGGAAGAATAGACATATGTATATGTGTAAAAGAACCAAATCCTGCACACCTAAAACAAGCCAAACATTGTAATCAAACTTGCTGTGGAAAAAAATAAAAATTCAATTAAAAGAACGAACAAGAAATAGTGAGATGTAAATTGAAGGGGCTTTCCTGATACATTCCATTCTCAATTACAAACTAGAACACGACTTCCATTGAGGCTCGGTTGCCCTAGTAACCAGATTTGGTAAAGGAGAACTGCTGCCACCTTGTGGCCGTTTCGCACAACAGCAGCTTTAATCCCAGTGCTAATGGTCAATTGATATTCAAAATAATTGCATGCCTGTAAATCACACCTGCCCTAAAAACAAATCCTGGGGTCCTATATCGATCAAAACACTTAAAAGACGTCCACATTTCAAAACGACAGTTTCAAGAGGCATATTTTACGCACATTTGTGTTCTGCTTCTTTTTATTGTTTTTGTTACAAAATGCGAATGGAAAAAGGCAACCCTCAGAATGGGAGGAAATATTTGCAAACGAATCAATGGACAAAGGTTTAATCTCCAATATATATAAACAGCTCATGCAGCTTAATATTCAAAAGACAAACAACCCAATACAAAAATGGGTAGAAGATCTAAATAGACATTTCTTCAAAGAAGACACAGAGATGGCCAAGATGCACATGAAAAGCTGCTCAACATCACTAATTGTTAGAGAAATGCAAGTCAAAACTACAATGAGGTATCACCTCTCACCTGTTAGAATGGGCATCATCAGAAAATCTACAAACAACAAATGCTGGGGAGGGTGTGGAGAAAAGGAACCCTCTTCCACTATTGGT